>NW_025209935.1:0-9422 GCF_004010195.1 Chiloscyllium plagiosum
AGTTATAGGACAGATGTCAGAGGTAGGTTCTTTCCTCAGAGAGTAATAGGCGTATGGACTACATTGCCTGCAACAGTAGTAGACTCACCAACTTTAAGGACATTTAAATGATCATTGGATAGACAAATGGGTGAAAATGGAATAGTGCAGGTTAGGTGGGCTTCAGATTGGCTTCACAGGTTGACACAACATCGAGGGCCGAAAGGCCTGTACTGCGCTGTAATGTTCTATGTTCTATATTCTGTAAGATTGAAGTAAAGAAAATGTTTCCACTGGTAGCTGAAATGAGGACAAAACGGCATAGCCTCAAAATTAGGGGGAGCAGGACTGAATTGGGAAAGAACTTCCTCCCCTGGTGAGTTGTAAGTCTATGCAATTCCCTGTCAAGTGAAGTAGTTGATGTTACTTCAGTCAACACTTTTAAAGCTAAGATTGATATTGTTTTGAACAATAAAGGAATTGTAGGATACCATGAGAGGGCGGGTAAGTGGAGCTGAGTCTACAAAAAGATCAGCCACAATCTTATTGAATGGCAGAGCAGGCTCAAAGGGTGAGATGGACTACTCCTACTCCTAGCTCTTATGTTCTTATTATATCCATTGGCTCTCCTTGGTCTAACATGCTCATTACTTCCTCAAATAATTCTAGCAGATTTGTTAAGCATGACTTCCCCTTGATGAAACCGTGCTGACTTTGCCCTATTTTACCATGCACTTCCAAGTATTCAGAAATCTCAGTCTTTACAATAGACTCCAAACTCTTAGCCACGACCGAGGTTAGACTAATTGGTCTGTAATTTAACCGTCTTTTGCCTTACTCTCTTTTTAAACAGGGGTGTTGTGTTTGCAATTTTTCAGTCCTGTAAGATTCTCCCTGATTCTAGTGATTCCTGAAATATCATCACTAACATCTCCACTATCTCTTCAGCTATCTCCCTTAGAACTCTAGGATGTAGTCCATCTGATCCAGGTGATTTAGCTACTTGCAGACCTTTCAGTTTTTCTAGCACTTTCTCCTTGGTGATGGCCGTCATACTTAGCTCTGCCCCCTCACTCTTTTTTTTGGAGGATATTACTTGTGTCTTCCAAACATAAACTAATTGTCCAGTTCCTCAGCCAATTACCCTGTTCCCCACTACTATCTCTTTCGCGTTATTTTCCAGCAATCCAATGTTTCCTTTTGCCTCTTTTTTTGCCAGTTATATATAGAAATAAACTTTTACAGCCTTCCTTTATATTACTGGCTAGCTTACCCTCATATTTAATCTTCTCCCTCCTTATATTTTTTAGTTGCCTCTGTTGGTCTTTGTAACCTTCCCAATCCTCTCATTTCCCACTGCCATTCACTACATTATATGCTTTCTCTTTGTTTTTATGCTATCCCTGACTTTTCTAGTCAGCTGTGGTTGCTCATCCTCCCTTACCATGCTTCTTTATCCTAGAGATGAATTTTTACTATGTCTCCAGTATTACTCCCTGAAACTCCTGCCATTGCTGTTCCACTGTCTTTCCTGCTCGGTTCCTCTCCCAATCAATTCTACCCAGCTCCTCTCTCATACCTCTGTAGTTGCCTTTATTCAGCTGTAATACCATTATCTCTGATTCTATGTTCTCCTGTCAAATTGCAGGGTAAATTCTATTATATTATGATCAGTGTCTCCTTCACCTTAAGCTCCCTTCTCAGGTCTGCCTCATTGGACAACACTAATTCCAATATTGCCTGGTCCCTCGTGGTCTCCACCACAAGCTGCTCCAAAAAGCCATCTCGTAGACATTCCACAAATTCCTTTTCTTACGATCCACTTCCTGCCTGATTTTCCCAGTCCACCTGCATATTAAAATCCTTGATGATCATTGTGACTTTGCCTGTCTTACACACCCGTTCTGTCTCCCAGTGTATCTTGTGCCCCAGCTCCTCACCACTGTTTGGAGGCCCGTGCATAACTCCAGCATTTTTTTTAATTTTGTGGTTCTTTTCTGCACTGTAAGTGAAAGTGGGCACTGCAGATGCTGGAGATTAGAGTCAAGATCAGAGTGGTGCTGGAAAAGCACAGCAGGTCAAGCAGCATCTGAGGAGCAGGAGAAACAACGTTTCGGGAAAAAGCCCTTCATCAGGAATGAACCTGGGAGCCTCAGAGGGTGGAGAGATAAATAGAAGGGGGTGGTTGGGGCTGGGGAGAAGGTAGCTGAGAGCACAATAGGTGAATGGAGGTGGGGGTAAAGGTGATAGGTCAAAGAGGAGGGTGGAGCGGATTGGTGGGAAGGAAGATTGACAGGTGGGACAGGTCATGAGGACGGTGCTGAGTTGGAAGTTTGAACCTAGGGTAAGGTGGGGGGAGGAGAAATGAGGAAAATGGTGAAGTCCACATTGATGCCGTGGCATTGAAGGGTCCTGAGGTGGAAGATGAGGTGTCCTTCCTCCAGGTGCCAGGTGGTGAGGGAGTGGCGATGGAGGAGGCCCAGGACCTGCATGTCTTTGGCAGAGTGGGAGGGGGAATTGAAATGTTCAGCCATGGGGTGGTGGGGTTGATTGGTGAGGATATCCTGGACATGTTCTCTGAAGCATTCTGCTAGAAGGTGTCCAGTCACCCCAATGTAGAGAAGACTGCATCGGGAGCAATTGATACAATAATTGACATGTGTAGAAGTGCAGGTAAAATGTTGATGGATGTGGTAGGTTCCTTTGGGGCCTTGGACGGAGGTGAGGGGGGAGGTTTGGGTTCAGGTTTTGCTCTTCCTGCGGTGGCCGGGGGAGGTTCCAGGTATGGGGTTTGGGCTGCTGGGGAGCGTGGATCTGAAGAGGGAACCGCGGAGGGAATAGTCGCTCCAGCCCATCCCTATCAGCGTTCCAAAGAGACTATTCGCTCTGTCACTCCCTTGTCAGATCCACACCCCTCAGCTTCCACGGGATCAATGTGGATATCCCAAGTTTCCTCATTTCCCCTCCCCCCACATTATCCCAGTCCCAAGTCTCCAACTCGGCGTTTCCCTCCTGACCTGTCCATCATCTTTCCCATCTATCTGCTCCACCCTCCTCCTAATTATCACCTTCTCACACACCTTCATCTACCTAGCGCATTCTCAGCTACCTCCCATTTATCTCTCAGCCCCCTGGCCCATAAGCTTCATTCCTAATGAAGGGCTTATGCCCCAAATGTCGATTTTCCTCCTTGGATTCTGCCTGACCTGCTGTGCTTTTCCAGCACCACACTCTCAAATGTGATCTTGTTGACTGGTGAGGCAGGCTCAAGTGACTAAATTCTGAGTTCTGAGGAAAGGGCACTCAACCTGAAATGTTAACTCTGACTTCTGTCCACAGATTCTGCCAGATCTGCTGAGCTTTTCTTGCAATTTCTATTTTTGTCTATGATTTTCAACATCTGCAAATCTTTTGGTTTTTATTCAAGGGGCTAAATGTCCTTCTGCTCCTAAGTCCTATAAGTCGTGTGTGAAAACTTTAAATTGGGGAAATTGATGTACAGTTTCTGTATTTAACAAGATTTTTTTTGACACACATGTAAAACCACATATATATTTGAGATGCCGCAATTTACAGGGAAACTGGAAGGGGAAATTAGGCCAGAAAGTGCTTTCTCAACTGGTTGGTTTTTGAGTCCTTATCTTTGAAGTGTGCCACTAGAGGGAGAAAATAGACAGTGGACTCAGACATTATCTGTACGTTGGAAATAGAAAGAAATCTGTAGATGAGGTACACTGTGCAATGCAATATACATGCATTAATAGCTCACCTAAAAGTACCATTGATATCACTTAATCAGCTCTCTGAAATGAAATTCAATCGAAACTACTGTTCATTGGATTTCTTCTGAATGTAATTAAATTCGTCCCTGCAGAATTTTGAGTAAAAGGTTAATGGAGGAATAAAGTGCTATGGGTTTGATCCCTTCCTAAACTGCTCAAATATTACTCTTGATAATTTAATGAAAATTTAGCAAGTCATTACAATGGAGCAGGTGAAGGAAAGAACTTCATCGTAGAGATAAAAAGGGAATAATTAAAGATCTTTGTTCTTTTACATTAAAGATGTGAGATTTCTATTTGCATTGTAAAGACAAAATAATGGTATATTTGATTTTATAATTTATTTCAAATAAAATAATTTTAGTGCAGACTATGGAGGGATATGGACCAAGAGCAGACAGAAGGGCTTAGTATAATTTGCCTTCATGTTCAGCACAACATCGTGGGCCAAAGGGTCATGGTTCTATGTTCTATATCACCCTTTATTAATAAGTCCATCATGGTATAATCACATTTTCGTCTTTTAAATTCTATTTTCCACCAGTACTTTATTTTTGTGTTTTATAGTTGAAGAACCTGAGCTTTGAAGAATTACAGATGCGCTTGAGTGCACTGGATCCAATGATGGAACGAGAAATTGAGGATCTGCGCCAAAGATACCAGGCTAAACGACAACCCATTTTGGATGCCATGGATGCCAAGAAACGAAGACAGCAGAACTTCTAGCTGAATTCAGACATCCACTTCTCATCCACTGAATATTCCCAACCTGTCGTGGGTAGCATGGCCTGTAATATATCTATGCTCTCAGTAATGCACCCTCTAACTTCGTTTTCTTGTGAGTGGGGGATTTTATGTCAGGTGGACAGAAATTAACTCCTTTTTTTTCCAGCCTCGTATACATCAAACTTTAAGGGGCCAACTTGTACTTGGTCTGAGCAGCAATTTTTGGGTTGTTATTAGGGCAGAATGAACATTGACCAGCAGACCAATCATAGAACCAAAAATACTTATATACTGCTAAAGGTGTATTGATTGTGATCCCACAGGTATTGAAGGAAACAGCTTTAATGTCAATTTACTGTATTGCCATTCTTCTTATCTGCACAGCTTAGAACGCTATGTTGATATTGTAAATCAGTCTGAAATTTCACAGTCTCAAATACAACAAAGATAGTAATATCACAATATTTATGACAAACACCAAATACCTGATGCATTGTATTGCTGATTAAATGGGGAGATAGTGGTTTGGTGCTGATTTCAATGGATTAGTAATCCAGAACCCCAGATCACTGCTCTGGGGACAAGAATTCAAATCCAACGATGGCAGGTGGAATTTGAATTTAATAAAATCTGAAGTAAAGAGCTGGCTTAATGGTGACCATGAAACTACTGTCAGTTGTTTAAAAACCCATCTGGTTCACTAATGTCCTTTTAAGGAAGGAAATCTGCCATCCTTCTTACCAAGGCTGGCCAACACGGGACTGCAGACCCAGAGAAATGTGGTAGACTCTTGACTGCTGTCTGGAAAATTCAGGAAAATAAATGCTGACCTTATGGATTAAAAAATTAACTGTTGGGGTATCAAGAAACCCTATTAAAAGTTTTTAAAGATTAAAACTTAACCTGAATAAGTAAGCTTGGTAATATTCTCTGGCTCCCCCAACAAATTTTTAAATGCACCATTAATTTGTTGAAGTGTGTCAATTTGTGTCAATCATAATTGTATAAAAACTGGATTTCTGCCAACTAACCTGCTTACCTCATGTCATACCTTTTTTGTTGCAAATAGTTCCACAATTTGCTTGAAGCTACTGCCATTTTATAATGTTTCAGAACACTACTGGAGTTCTGCTGCAGCCTGTTGCAGTCCATTTGATGTAGGTATACCCATAAGGTTATTAGGGAGTTCCTTCAGTCTCTGGATCAAAAAAGAAGATTACCCAAGTTTGTTTTGTTGAATCTGAATTGAAAAATTAGAATAATAAAAAAGCAGATGGCTTTACTTAACTGAAGATATGTCTAGGAGGTAAAAACAATGACTGCAGATGCTGGAAACCAGATTCTGGATTAGTGGTGCTGGAAGAGCACAACAGTTCAGGCAACATCCAAGGAGCAGCGAAATGTCTACATTACTCTCGGTAATGACAGTTCAGAGACATTGTTTGTTTTTGGAGTTAAATCTAAATTAGTTAAGATCATTCAATGAACTCAAAGAATTTTAAATGCATTAGCTCAGAGCAGGTTATGCTGTCATGGAAATTGGTGGAGCTTAAGAAGGTTCTCTGGTTCCAATTTAACATGTGTTTTCTGGTGGCTGTTGATTGCAGTTTCGAATTGGAAGAGTGCTGAAGCAGAAAGTTCCGGTGTCAACAGACTCCAGGCAGTTAGCGCAGGCGAAATCCTTTGAAAATATAGATAGCTCAGTGCAACTGAGCAAGAGGTGAAGGAAGCACGCAAGAAACAAGCATTTGTTTGATACTGTTAAGAAAGTTTGGAACTCAGTGAAATTCAACAGCAGCTCTCTGGAGAGGTATGATAAAAGCTGAAAACATTCTAGTAAACAGATACTTGGGAGTAGTCTCATGAATCCTAAGGAAAGTAATCTGAAGAAAAGGTTTGACTTATATGAGCATTCCTTGAGGATGTCCATGTCAGAGACGTTTGTGAGGGACCCCTGGATGAAGGCTGAACATTCTAAACTGAAGCATTGAAACATTTTCCAAAGGAGGCAACGTTTTACAGGAATTTGGTGAGCTGTCTTGACTGCTGTTGGTCTTTAAAGCCTTTTTGGTGGTTTTGTCTATTACCATGAATCCTGGGGTTTAATTCTCCCCATAAGGAAAGTCTCAACTCTGACTACTTTAAACAAAAAAGCTACTGATCTCTCTACAGATTGCAGGATAAATTTGTTCCCATAAAGCTTTACACTAAGTAGCTGGTTAGGAAAGTTCAGAAATTTAATGAGAAAAGTCAAGGCAAACAATGCAGTGCAACAATACAGGTCGCAACAGCTGAAGTATGACACTGCACACAAAGATAATAATGCAGCAGAAAATCAAATCAGAGAAGCGAAGAATGATAAAATAAAGATAGAATTAAAGGCTCTTTACCTGAATTCACAGATCGTACATATCAAAGTGGATGAATTAAAAGCATAAATTAAAAAACGTCATTATGATATGATAGCCATTACCAAAACACTGTTGCAAATTAACTAGGACTAGGAACTGGATATTTCATATTTGATTTTTCAGAAGGTTATTGAGTAATGGAAAAATGTGAGGCAATTCTACAAAGAAAGATCATTATTCAGATGATCAAGATGTAGAATCAGTTTGAGTTGATAGGAGAAATAACAAGGAAAATAAGGAACGGGTTGGAATAGTTTAATGTTGATTTGAGGGGCTTGTATTCACAGTTCCCTAATATAGTCAGTTGATAACATATAGTAATTTCCTGATAATTTATTCAGCTTGCTAAGCAGCTGCTGTTTAGATATCATTAGGAAAAGAAAGTATGCGACTGTAATAGATGAGAATTCTTTGCCAATGCTTTACCACTGTCCTGTAGAATTTAGGAGCAGGGGCAAAGATTTTGGAGTTGTGTCTTTGGATTTGACTTTCTTCTTCCTTTGAGCTGATGTTGGGGTTCTCTGGTGTTCCCCCAGGTCCTTTCACTCATTCTTATCTCTACCCACCTTATTCCTGTTGATATACTTTATTTTAAGTGTTGGTTGGAGTGAGGTGGGGAGGGCATGCTGAGCACGGGGTTTGTGGGTGGAGAGATCAGAGTGGAGGGATCATCAGGGTGGTGTGAGTGGAGTGTCGGGTGGTGAGTCTCTGTGGGTGATCAGGAGTGTCGGACAGTGAGGGTGGGGTGTTGGCGACTGGGTAGCAAGTGAAGGGATGGCCTATAATCCAATTAAGGCAGAGAGATAATTGCATGAAATTAGAAGTGGGTGATGCTGAAGAAAAAAAATCAGAATTAATGTTTCGGGTCCAGTGACCCTTCCTCTGGTTTTTCTTCACTGATGCTGCCAGACCTTCGAGGCTTTTCCAGCAGCTTCTGTTTCAGTTCCATGATTATTCCAGTCAATTGGTTTATCTCCAGCACCACCTTATTTTCTATTTTTTTATGGTTGTCTCGCTGCCTCATTTATACCTCATTTCTTCCCTTATTGTTCAGCTGTTGGTGCTTTGCTCGCGCCATCTGGCACACTTGGTCACCTGCAGAGACTTGCTTGATGCTTCACTCACACTATTTGTGTGGTTTTTTTTATTTTTCTTAGCTTGTGGTCTCTCCGCCCACGAATTCTGTGCTCCATGTGCTTTCCCTTCACTTCACCTGGCACGGAGGAGCGGGGTGTGTGTGTGTGTGTGTGTGTGTGTGTGGTGGGGGGAGAGGGGGTTGCGGCGCTGCGCTCCAAAGGCCTGTGGTTTCAGGGAGACCTGTTGGACAGTAGTCTGGTGTCGTCCGACTTCTGACTTTATAAAAAACAAAGCATGAGTGGTTTGGGAAAGAAATTGTAGAGCTGGGCTCCATACATTTTGACTGCAAGTGCTGGAACTTTTAAAATTAGGAATTCTCAAGAGACCAGAATTAGAGTGCAAATTATTATTCACTGTACTAACTCTTCTGCTTCATCAGTGAAGTAACAATTATTCATGCAAGATTTATACTGTGCTGTTCGGACCTGGCATTATATTTTGGATCTGTAATTTCTGCCACATTATTTTGTCCTATCATGCCTTCCTGTTATATCAGGAACCATGATTAATTTTGCGTGTATGCTTTCACCTCCTTCAAATCATTGTTAGAACTATTTACACAATGTTACTGGAAATGCTCAGTTTCTGTCTGGAAATCAGACTTACGTGAAATTTCCATTTAACCTTTCCTTTTCCCTGAGACAAAAGTAGATGGAGGATCAGGTAATGTTGAGGAAACGAGTAGGCTGCAGAAGGACTTGGACAGGTTAGGAGAATGGGTAAAGAAGTGGCAGATGGAATACACTGTGGGAAAGTATAAAATTATGCACTTTGGTTGGAAGGATAGAGAGGTAGACTATTGCTGAACGTTTCAGGGAACACCCCTGGGACACCAACCAACCCAACCGCTCCGTGGCTGAAAAGCCTGCTCCTGCCCCACTGAACTCATCTCTGCATACCTCAACATTGTCCTGTCCCCCTTAGTCCAAGAACTTCTCACCTACGTTCGGGGCACCACCCACGCCCTCTACCTCATCCATGATTTTCGCTTTCCCGGCCCCCAATGCCTTATCGTCATAATGGACGTCCAGTCCCTATACACATCCATCCCCCATCACGAAGGCCTCCAAGCCCTCCGCTTCTTCCTCTCCTGCCGACCCAACCAGTACCCTTCCACTGACATCCTCCTTCGACTGACTGAACTGGTTCTCACTCTTAACAACTTCTCCTTCCAATCCTCCCATTTCCTCCAAACCAAAGGAGTAGCCATGGGCACCTGCATGGGCCCCAGCTATGCCTGCCTCTTCATCGGATATGTGGAACAATCCATCTTCCGCAGCTACACTGGCACCATCCCCCACTTTTTCCTCCGCTACATCGATGATTGTATTGGCGCTACTTCGTGCTCCCACGAGGAGGTTGAACAGTTCATCCACTTTACTAACAC
>NW_025209935.1:10908-13966 GCF_004010195.1 Chiloscyllium plagiosum
TCACCCTCACCCTCACCTCCTTCCACCTATCGTATTCCCAGCGCCCCTCCCACCCCCACCTTTTATCTCAACCCGCTTGGCACACCAGCCTCATTCCTGAAGAAGGGCTTATGCCCGAAACGTCGATTCTCCTGCTCCTCGGATGCTGCCTGGCCTGCTGTGCTTTTCCAGCACCACACTTTTCAACTCTGGTCTTCAGCATCTGCAGTCCTCACTTTCTCCTATTTTCTAAATAGAGAAGGGGTTTGGAAATCTGAAGTGCAAAAGGAGTTGGGAGTCCTAGCTCAAGATCCTCTTAAGGTTAGCATGCATGTTCAGCTTGTAGTTAGCAAGGCAAATGCAATGTTAGCATTCATTTCAAGAGAGCTAGAATACAAGAGCAGAGAGGTAAGGCTGAGGCAGCATTAGGCCCTGGTCAGACCACATATGGAATATTGTGAGCAGTTTTAGGGTCTCATCTATGGAAGGATGCATTAGAGGGGGTCTAGAGAAGGTTTGCAAGGATGATTCTGTGAATGAAGGGTTTGTCATATTAGGAGTGGTTGAGGACTCTGTGCCTGTACTTAATGGGGATCAGAAGGGCGAGGGAGGATCTAATTGATACTCACAGAATACTGAGAGGCCTGGATAGAGTGGACAGTGCGACGATGTTTTCAATTGTAGAAGCAATCAGGACCCAAGGACACAGCCTCAGAGTGAAGGGACATCCCTTGAGAACTAAGATGAGGAAAATTTTCTTCAGCTAGAGGTGGTGACTCTGTGAGATTCATTACCTTCGAAGGCTGTGGATGCAAGTCATTGAGTGTATTTAAGACAGAGATGACTTCTTGATTAGTAAGAGAATCAAGGGTTACAGGAAGAAGGCAGGAAGATGCAGTTGAGAAACATATCAACAATGATTGAATGGTGGAGAATGGGCTGAATGGCCTAATTCTGCTCCTATATCTTATGGTCTTATGATTGTCGAGTTATCTTCCAAAGAGTAAGCAGATCGTTCTGATCCACAGTCCTTCAGCTTGGATTCATTGATAGTACAATCAATTCCAATCACTTCAGTTGAGCTTTAATGCCTGACTTCAACATTTAATCCCATTGGACTCTCCAGTGCTACAATGAGCGGAAACAACATTACAGATGTCAACCATTAAATGTTAAGACTTAGTCATATTGTTCCATCAATTTTGGGTATATTTTAAAAGATTAAACTCGGCTATTCAAACATCATTGAGTCAGCACCCACAAGAAACAGAAAACTTATCATTGAATTAATTGTTTTTTTAGTGCTGGCAAATGGGACTAGATTAATTTAGGATATTTGGTTGGCATGGACGAGTTGGACCAAATAGTCTGTTTCCGTGCTGTACAGCTCTATGACTATCCACTTTGACTACCTGCCTCAATCCACTTGGCCAAAGAGCATGGGCAACTATTCATAAAGCCCAGATGACCATTGCCCCTTGCTCACTTCCATTTGAAGGTTAGTTCTTATTTCTCCCAAGAACAAAATGTTCTTATTTTTGAAACCATTGCAGTCATAATAGGGTAGGGTGGGCCTGATCACAATGTTTTGTTCATGCCAGTAGAAGGCTAGTTACTGATATGACAGTCAATTTGAGGCTTCATGCTACACAGGAAAAATCAAAAATGGAATGTTGAATAAACAGGGTTTAAAGGGAACCTCAAATTAAAACATAGGCCCCTAGCAGTATCCATACTGTGGGACAAATCAATAGTACTGAATGTTGACAGTTTATTACAATAATATGTCCTGGCACAAATCGAGGAACGTATTATACTGCGAATGAGATAGGATAAATTAATTATTTCATAGCAAAGGATCCATTATGCATGAGTGATCACAAAATGATAGCGTTTCATGTTCAAATGAACAGTATAAAACTGGGTTCAAAACACTCTCTCGAGCAGTCCCATGAAATGAGAATAACATATGACCTGAGCAAGATACAGCACAGGGAGTCTTTTATTATTGGGAGGTTATAGCATTTTAGCAAATAAACTGTCCCACAGTCATTTAAGCATATGAGAGAGACTTCCAGATTGACAACCAACCTTTGGTCATGTTTTGACTCACCTCCTGTAGTGTTCAACTGCTGATGTAATATCAAAGATGCCTGTAGTCTGAAACTTGTGTATATGATATGAAGATACACATGGATAAAGTAAATTAGGAACGTAGTGATAGTGGAGAATTAGTGCTAGATATTTCTGCATGAGGCTTCATTTGACTGAACATTGATCACAAATCTTTGGGCACATGAGACAGAGCACCTTGTGTGTTAGTGGGACCTAAAGTGCAGGATTTGATTACTGTCTTTTTTCAATGAATTAAACGTCATTGTCAGTTTCCAAGGGGCAGAGTGAGGTCTGCAAATCAGAGTCTAAAAGTGTGGTACTGGAAAAGCATAGCTGATCAGGCAGCATCCAGGAGCAGGAGAGTCGATGTTTCAAGCAAAGCCTTTCATCAGGAATGTAGAGCTCATGCTTGAAATGTTGATTTACTTGCTTCTCGGATGCTGCCTGACCAGCTGTGCTTTTCCACCATCACACTTTTAGACTCAGCTTCCAAGGGGAATGGAGTGAGCATTGGAGGTGCAGAATATTCAATGAGAGCAAAGCAGTATGGTTTCTGTCTTTCTCATGTTGAACTCAAGAAAATTCTGGCTCAACCAGAAATTGATATCCAGCAGATTGTCAAAACACAATCTTAGAGATGGAATTAGACAGATTCATGGAGATGTAAAGTTAGGTATCATTTTTACCCAATAGAAGCTGCACAATGTTGACAGATATTGAAGAATATACTGAATCTACAATATACTGAAGAATATTGCACACGTGCAAAATGGTAGAGGCTAATATTGGAGCCTCACTTGTGTCAAAATAAAATTCCATTTGAGATGATGGACTTGTAACATGGGACTGGCATGAAATTTGGATAAAATGCAAAAACATTTAAAGTCATAGAAATGGAATGAAGCATGGAAGAAACAATACGTTGTAGTTACAATCACACCAGATGTTACTGATATGATTAAGC
>NW_025209935.1:16943-18000 GCF_004010195.1 Chiloscyllium plagiosum
TGTGCCCATATACACACACACACGCACATATATATAAGTTTGTGGGGTGAATTTGTACTTGCAGAATTCCATGTTATTTTGCTCAAAAACTGCATGAATCCATGTAAGATTCTGTAAATCCCATTTTTAGATTAGAATCAGTCTGAACATTGGGGCACAGACAGCCTCACACAGGGCACCTCATACCTTCAATACATTATCTGGGCTAACATGGCACCCATTGTTAAAGTTCACTTGAGAATGTAACTTTAAGTTCTGGGATTTAATTATGAAAGAACCGAAACCAACATGCCCATTCCAAAAGATGACAGTCTTAACAAACAATCCAGGTCTTTTTCAATATATAATTTCAGTTACGTCACACTGTAAACCTTTGCTATAAATTCAGTGTCCTTCGATCATATACTCCACAACCACCTGATGAAGGAGCAGTGCTCCAAAAGCTAGTGCTTCCAAATAAACCTGTTGGACTATAACCTGGTGCGTGATTTTTAACTTTGTACACCCCAGTTCAAAACCAGCACCTCCAAATCAAGACATGCAATAGTAATTCTTGTTAGGTACAAAATTCTGATCCATGCTTTCTGTCAACTAACTCTAAAAGAGAGGTACATTGGGGAATTCTGTGAATTTTTGTTGAATGTTGAACTTTTGTGATGACTCTAGGTCTACAGGACCTTGATTTTCAGTGCACCATCTCATTGAGACATAACATTTCCTCAAGGTCTTTACTTCAGCTCAGCTTTTAAACATTGGAACTGCCCTTCAGATGTTGCACAGTACTGATTAGATTAGATGACTTAGATTAGATTACTTACAGTGTGGAAACAGGCCCTTCGGCCCAACAAGTCCACACCGACCCGCCGAAGCGCACCCACCCATACCCATTCCCCTACATTTACCCCTGCACCTAACACTACGGGCAATTTAGCATGGCCAAAGAAGTCCAAAGATGTGCAGGTCAGGTGAATTGACTATACTAAATTGCCCGTAGTGTTAGGTTAGGGGTATGGGTGGGTTGCGCTTCGGTGGGTCGGTGTGGACTTGTTGGGCCGAA
>NW_025209936.1:0-3466 GCF_004010195.1 Chiloscyllium plagiosum
ATTATTTACGGGATGTGTCCAGGTGTGTGTCAGTATTGACAGGGCATCATCAGGCATGTGTCAGTATTTATGGGGCATCACCAGGAGTGTGTCAGTATTTACGGGGTGTTTCCAGGAGTGTGTCAGTATTTACGGGGTGTTTCCAGGAGGGTGTCAGTATTTATGGGGCATCACCAGCAGTATGTCAGTATTTACAGGGTGTTTCCAGTAGTGTGTCAGTATTGATGGTGCGTCACCAGATAGATGTCAGTATTTACTGGGCATCATCAGGAGTGTGTCTGTATTTACAGGGCATCACCAGGAGTGTGTCAGTATTGATGGTGCGTCACCAGGAGTGTGTTAGTATTTACGGGGTGTGACCAGGAGTGTGTCAGTATTTAGGGGGTGTGTACAAGAGTTAGTCAATATTTAGGGGCGTCATCATGAGTGTTTCATTATTTAAGGGGTGTGTCCAGGAGTGTGTCAGTATTTATGGGGCATCACCAGGAGTGTGTCAATATTTACGGGGTGTTTCCAGGAGTGTCAGAATTTACAGGGCGTCACCAGGATTGTGTCATTATTTACAGGATGTGTCCAGGAGTGTGTCAGTATTTACGGGACGTCACCAGGTGTGTCAATATTTACAGGATGTGTCCAGGAGTGTGTCAGTATTTATGGAGCGTCACCAGGAGTGTGTCAATATTCACAGGGTGTTCCCAGGAGTGTGTCAGTATTTACGGGGTGTTTCCAGGAGTGTGTCAGTATTTATGGAGCGTCACCAGGAGTGTGTCAGTATTCACAGGGTGTTCCCAGGAGTGTGTCAGTATTTACGGGGTGTTTCTAGGAGTGTGTCAGTATTTACGGGGTGTGTCCAAGAGTGTGTCAGTATTTACAGGGCATCACCAGCAGTATGTCAGTATTTACGGGGCGTCACCAGGAGTGTGTCAGTATTCACAGGGTGTTCCCAGGAGTGTGTCAATATTTACGGGGTGTTTCCAGGAGTGTGTCAAAATCTACGGGGCATCACCATGGGTTTGTCAGTATTGATGGTGCGTCACCAGGAGTGTGTCAGTATTTACAGGGTGTTTCCAGGAGTGTGTCAGAATAAGGGGTGTTCCCAGGAGTGTGTCAGTATTTACGGGGCATCTCTGGGCGCATGCCATTATTTACAGGGCATCAGCGGGCGAGTGTCGTTATTTACAGGGCATCAGCGTGTGAGTGTCGTTATTTACGTTTCCAGGAGTGTGTCAGTATTTACTGGGTGTCACGAAGAATGTGTCAGTATTTACTGAGTGTTTCCAGGAGCGTGTCTGTATTTACAGGGCGTCATCAGGAGTGTTTCAGTATTTATGGGGAGTTCCCTGGAGCGTGTCAGTATTTAGTGGGTGTTTCCAGGAGTGTGTCAGGGTTTACAGGGCGTCACCAGGAGTGTGTCAGTATTTACGGGGTGTCACCAGGAGTGTGTCAATATTTACAGAGTGCCACCAGGAGTGTGTCAGTATTTACGGGGCGTCACCAGGAGTGTGTCAGTATTTACGGGGCGTCACCAGGAGTGTGTCAGTATTTACGGGGTGTTTCCAGGAGTGCGTCAGTATTTACTGGGTTTTCCAGGAGTGTGTCAGTATTTACGGGGCATCACCGGATACGTGTCAGTATTTACAGGGTGTTTCCAGGAGAGTGTCAGAATTTACGTGGTGTGTCCAGGGGTGTGTCAGTATTTACGGGGCGTCACCAGGATTGTGTCATTATTTACGGGATGTGTCCAGGAGCGCGTCAGTATTTATGGGGCGTCACCAGGCATGTGTCAATATTTACAGAGTGTTTCCAGGAGTGTGTCAGGACTTACAGGGTGTTCCCTGGAGCGTGTCAGTACTTGCGGGGCGTCACCAGGAGTGTGTCGGTATTTACTGGGTGTTTCCAGGAGTGTGTCAGTATTTACAGGGCATCACCAGGGGTGTGTCAGTATTTATCGGGGGTCACCACGAGTGTGTCAGTATTTACAGTGCATCACCAGGAGTGTGTCAGTATTTACAGGGCACTACCAGGAGTGTGTCAGTACTTACAGGTTGTTTCCAGGATTGTGTCAGTATTTACAGGGTGTGTCCAGGAGTGTGTCAGTATTTACAGGGCGTTTCCCGGAGTGTATCAGTATTTACAGGTTGCTTCCAGGAGTATGTCAGTATTTATGGGGTCTTTCCAGAAGTGTGTAGTATTTACAGGGCGCCACCAGGAGTGTGTCAGTACTTACAGGTTGTTTCCAGGTGTGTGTCAGGGTTTACGGGGTGTTTCCAGGAGTGTGTCAGTATTTACGGGGCGTCACCAGGAATGTGTCAGTATTTACAGGTTGCTTCCAGGAGTGTGTCAGTATTTACATGGTCTTTCCAGGAGTGTGTAGTACTTACAGGGCGCCACCAGGAATGTGTCAGTACTTACAGGTTGTTTCCAGGTGTGTGTCAGGGTTTACGGGGTGTTTCCAGGAGTGTGTCAGTATTTACGGGGCATCATCAGGACTGTGCCAGTATTTACGGGGCGTCACCAGGAGTGTGTCAGTGTTGATGGTGCATCACCGGATAGGTGTCAGTATTTACTGGGCATCACCAGGAGCATGTCAGTATTTACGGGGTGTTTCCAGGAACATGTCAGTATTGATGGTGCATCACCAGATACGTGTCAGTATTTACTGGGCATCATCAGGAGAGTGTCAGTATTGATGGTGCGTCACCAGGTGTGTGTTAGTATTTACGGGGTGTGTCCAGGAGTGTGTCAGTATTTAGGGGGGGTGTCCAAGAGTGTGTCAGTATTTACGGGGCATCATCAAGAGTGTGTTAGCATTGACGGGGTGTTTCCAGGAGTGTATCAGAATAAGGGGTGTTCCCTGGAGAGTGTCAGTATTTACGGGGTGTTTCCAGGAGTGTGTCAGAATAAGGGGTGTTCCCTGGATGGTGTCAGTATTATCGGGGTGTTTCCAGCAGTGTGTCAGTATTTACGGGTCATCTCCGGGCGCATGCCATTATTTACAGGGCATCAGAGGGCGAGTGTCATTATTTATGAGGCGCCTCCAGGAGTGTGTCAGTATTTACTGGGTGTCACGAAGAATGTGTCAGTATTTACTGAGTGTTTCCAGGTGCGCGTCTGTCTTTACAGGGCGTCATCAGGAGTGTGTCAGTATTTACGGGGAGTTCCCTGGAGCGTGTCAGTATTTACTGGGCAACACCAGGAGCGTGTCTGTATTTACAGGGTGTTTCCAGGAGTGTGTCAGTATTTATGGGGCGTCACCAGGATTGTGTCAGTATTTATGGGCCGTCATCAGGAGTGTGTCAGTATTTACGGGGAGTTCCCTGGAGCGTGTCAGTATTTACTGGGCAACACCAGGAGCGTGTCTGTATTTACAGGGTGTTTCCAGGAGTGTGTCAGTATTTATGGGGCGTCACCAGGATTGTGTCAGTATTTATGGGCCGTCATCAGGAGTGTGTCAGTATTTACGGGG
>NW_025209936.1:3637-9030 GCF_004010195.1 Chiloscyllium plagiosum
CCAGGAGCGTGTCAGTATTTACAGGGCGTCACCAGGAGTGCTTCAGTATTTACAGGGCGTCACCAGGAGTGTGTCAGTATTTACAGATTGTTTCCAGGAGCATGTCAGTATTTACAGGGCATCACCAGGAGCGTGTCAGTATTTACAGGGCGTCACCAGCAGTATGTCAATATTTACAGATTGTTTCCAGGAGTGTGTCAGTATTTACGGGGTGATTCCAGGAGCGTGTCAGTATTTATAGGGTATTTCCAGGAGTGTGTCTGTATTTACAGGACATCACAGGAGTGTGTCAGTATTTACGGGGTGTTCCCAGGAGCGTGTCACTATTTACAGGGTGCTCCCAGGTGCGTGTCAGTATTTACAGGGTGCTCCCAGGAGTGTGTCAGTATTTACGGGGTGTTTCCAGGAGTGTGTCAGCATTTACGGGATGTTTCCAGGAGTGTGTCATATTTATGGGGAATCACCAGGAGTGTGTCAGTATTTACAGGGCGTCACCTGGAGTGTGTCAGTATTTCAGGGTGTGTCCAGGGGTGTGTCAGCATTTACAGCGCATCACCAGGAATGTGTCAGTACTTACAGGGCATCACCAGGAATGTGTCAGTACTTACAGGGCATCACCAGGGTTGTGTCTGTATTTACAGGGCATCACCAAGAGTGTCAGTATTTACAGATTGTTTCCAGGAGCGTGTCAGTATTTACAGGGTATCACCTGGAGTGTGTTAGTATGTACAGGGCGTCACCAGGAGTGTGTCAATATCTACAGATTGTTTCCAGGAGCGTGTCAGTATTTACAGAGCATCACCAGGAGCGTGTCAGTATGTACAGGGCATCACCAGGAGTGTGTCAATATCTACAGATTGTTTCCAGGAGCGTGTCAGTATTTACAGATTGTTTCCAGGAGTGTGTCAGTATTTAGAGGGCGTCACCAGGAGCGTGTCAGTATTTACAGATTGTTTCCAGGAGTGTGTCAGTATTTAGAGGGCGTCACCAGGAGTGTGTCAGTAATTACAGATTGTTTCCAGGAGTGTGTCAGTATTTACGGGCTATTTCCAGGAGCGTGTCTGTATTAATAGGGCATCACAGGAGTGTGTCAGTATTTACGGGCTATTTCCAGGAGCGTGTCTGTATTTACAGGGCATCACAGAAGTGTGTCAGTATTTACGGGGGGGGTCACCAGGAGGATGTCAGTATTTACAGAGTGTTCCCAGGAGTGTGTCAGTATTTACAGGGTGTCCCCAGAAGTGTGTCAGTATATACAGGGCGTCACCAGGAGCGTGTTAGTATGTACAGGGCGTCACCAGCAGTGTGTCAATATCTACAGATTGTTTCCAGGAGCGCATCTGTATTTACAGGGCGTCACCAGGAGTGTGTCAGTATTTACAGATTGTTTCCAGGAGCGTGTCAGTATTTACACGGCATCACCAGGAGCGTGTCAGTATTTACAGGGCGTCACCAGCAGTGTGTCAGTATTTACAGGGCGTCACCAGCAGTGTGTCAGTATTTACAAATTGTTTCCAGGAGCGTGTCTGTATTTACGGGCTATTTCCAGGAGCGTGTCTGTATTTACAGAGCATCACAGAAGTGTGTCAGTATTTACAGGGCGTCACCAGTAGTGTGTCAGTACTTACAGGGCATCACCAGGAGTGTGTCTGTATTTACAGGGTGTCACCAGGAGTGTGTCAGTATATATAGATTGTTTCCAGGAGCATGCAGTATTTACAGGGCATCACCAAGAGTGTGTCAGTATTTACAGATTGTTTCCAGGAGTCTGTCAGTATTTACAGGGTGCTCCAGGTGCGTGTCAGTATTTACAGGGTGCTCCCAGGAGTGTGTCAGTATTTACAGGGCGTCACCAGGAGTGTATCAGTATGTACAGGGCGTCACCAGGAGCGTGTCAGTATATACAGATTGTTTCCAGGAGCATGCAGTATTTCCAGGGCATCACCAAGAGTGTGTCAGTATTTACAGAGTGTTCCCAGGAGTGTGTCAGTATTTACGGGGCGTCACCAGGAGTGTGTCAGTATTTACAGAGTGTTCCCAGGAGTGTGTCAGTATTTACGGGGCGTCACCAGGAGTGTGTCAGTATTTACTGATCTTACCAGGAGTGTGTCAGTAATTACAGGGTTTTTCCAGGAGCGTGTCTGTATTTACAAGGTCTTTTCAGGAGTGTGTCAGTATTTACGGGGCGTCACCAGAAGTGTGTCAGTATTTACAGGGTATTTCCCAGAGTGTATCAGTATTTATAGGTTGCTTCCAGGAGCGTGTCAGTACTTACAGGGTGTCACCAGGAGTGTGTCAGTATTTACAGGTTTTTTCCAGGAGCGTGTCAGTATTAAAAGCTGTTCCCAGGAACGTGTCAGTATTTACAGGGTGTTTCCAGGAGTGTGTCAGTATTTGCAGGGTGTTTCCAGGAGTGTGTCAATATTTACAGGGTGTCACCAGGAGTGTGTCAGTATTTACAGGGCATCACCAGGAGTGTGTCAGTATTTTCGGGGTGTTCCCAGCAGTGTGTCAGTATTTATGGGGTGTTTCCAGCAGTGTGTCAGTATTTACAGGGCGTCACCCGGAGTGTGTCAGTATTCACAGGGTGTTTCCAGGAGTGTGTCAACATTTACGGGATGTTTCCAGGAGTGTGTCGTATTTATGGGGAATCACCAGGAGTGTGTCAGTATTTAGAGGGCGTCACCTGGAGTGTGTCAGTATTTATGGGGTGTTTCCAGGAGTATGTCAATATTTACAGGGCGACATCAAGTGTGTGTCAGTATTTCAGGGTGTGTACAGGGGTGTGTCAGTATTTACAGGGCGTCACCAGCAGTGTGTCCGTATTTACAGGGTGTTTCCAGGTGTATGTCAGTATTTACAGATTGTTTCCAGGAGCATGTCAGTATTTCCAGGGCCTCACCAGGAGGTGTCAGTATTTACATAGCGGCACCAGGAGTGTGTCAGTATTTACAGGGTGTTTCCAGGAGGGTGTCAGTATTAACACGGTCTATCCAGGAGTGTGTCAGTATTTACAGGGTCTTTCCAGGAGTGTGTCAGTATTTACAGGGCGTCACCAGGAGTGTGACAGTATTTTCGGGGTGTTCCCAGCAGTGTGTCAGTATTTACTGGGTGTTTCCAGCAGTGTTTCAGTATTTACAGGGCGTCACCAGGAGTGTGTCAGTATTCACAGAGTGTTTCCAGGGGTGTGTCAGTATTTACAGATTGTTTCCAGGAGCATGTCAATATTTCCAGGGCCTCACCAGGAGGTGTCAGTATTTACATAGCGGCACCAAGAGTGTGTCAGTATTTACAGGGTGTTTCCAGGAGGGTGTCAGTATTTACAGGGTCTATCCAGGAGTGTGTCAGTATTTACAGGGTCTTTCCAGGAGCGTGTCAGTATTTACAGGGCCTTTCCAGGAGCGTGTCAGTATTTCCAGGGTCTTTCCAGGAGCGTGTCAGTATTTACAGGGCGTCTCCAGGAGTGTGTCAGTATTTACAGGTAGTTTCCAGGAGCGGGTTAGTATTTACAGGGTGTCACCAGGACTGTGTCAGTATTTACAGGGTGTTTCCAGGAGCATGTCAATATTTACAGAGCATCACCAGCAGTGTGTCAGTATTTACAAGGTGTTTCAAGGAGTGTGTCAGTATTTACATGTTCTTTCCAGGAGTATGTCAGTATTTACAGGGTGTTTCCAGGAGAGTGTCAATATTTACAGGGCGTCACCAGCAGTGTGTCAGCATTTACAGGATGTCACCAGGAGTGTGTCAGTATTTACAGGGCATCACCAGGAATGTGTCAGTATGTACGGGGTGTTCCCAGGAATATTTCAGTATTTACAGGGTCTTTCCAGGAGTGTGTCAGTATTTACGGACTGTCACCAGGAGTGTGTCAGTATTTACAGAGTCTTTCCAGGAGTGTGTCAGTATTTACGGGGTATTTCCAGGAGTGTGTCAGTATTTACAGGGTGTTTCCAGGAGTGCATCAATATTTACGGAGCGTCACCCTGGAGTGTGTTCGTATTTATAGGGTCTTTCCAGGCGCGTTTCAGTATTTACAGGGCATCACCAGGAGTGTGTCATTATTTATGGGATGTCACCAGGAGTGAGTCAGAATTTATAGGCTGTTTCCCGGAGTGTGTCAGTATTTACGGGGACATTTCAGGAGTGTGTCAGTATTTATGGAACGTCACCAGGAGTGTGGAAGTATTTACAGGGTGTTTCCAGGAGGGTGTCAGTATTTACAGGGTCTATCCAGGAGTGTGGAAGTATTTACAGGGTCTATCCAGGAGTGTGTCAGTATTTACAGGGCATCACCAGGAGTGTGTCAGTACTTACAGGTCGTTTCCAGGAGCGTGTCAGTATTTACAGGGCATTTCCAGGAGAGTGTCAGTATTTACAGGGCATTTCCAGGAGAGTGTCAGTATTTACAGGGTCTTTCCGGGCGTGTGTCAGTATTTATGGAACGTCACCAGGAGTGTGAGAGTATTTACAGGGTGTTTCCAGGAGGATGTCAGTATTTACAGGGTCTATCCAGGAGTGTGTCAGTATTTACAGGGTCTTTCCAGGAGTATGTCAGTATTTACAGGGCATCACCAGGAGTGTATCAGTACTTACAGGTCGTTTCCAGGAGCGTGTCAGTATTTACAGGGCATTTCCAGGAGAGTGTCAGTATTTACAGGGTCTTTCCGGGCGTGTGTCAGTATTTACAGGAATGTGTCAGTATTTACAGGAGTGTGTCTGTATTTACAGGGCATCACCAGAATTGTGTCCGTATTTTTGGAGTGTCACCAGGAGTGTGTCAGTATTTACAGGGTGTTTCCAGAAGGGTGTCAGTATTTATGGGAGGTAACCAGGAGTGTGTCACTATTTAAGGGGACTTTCCAGGAGTGTGTCAGTATTTACAGGGTGTTTCCAGAAGGGTGTCAGTATTTATGGGAGGTAACCAGGAGTGTGTCACTATTTAAGGGGACTTTCCAGGAGTGTGTCAGTATTTACAGGGCATCACCAGGAGTGTATCAGTACTTACAGGTCGTTTCCAGGAGCGTGTCAGTATTTATGGGACGTCACCACGAGTGTGTCAGTATTTACAGGGTGTTTCCAGAAGGGTGTCAGTATTTATGGGAGGTAACCAGGAGTGTGTCACTATTTAAGGGGACTTTCCAGGAGTGTGTCAGTATTTACAGGGTCTTTCCAGGAGTGTGTAAGTATTTAGGGGGTGTTTCCAGGAGTGTGTCAGTATTTAGAGAGTCTTTCCAGGAGTGTGTCAGTATTTACGGTGTGTTTCCAGGAGTGTGTCAGTATTTACAGGGCATCACCAGGAGTGTATCAGTACTTACAGGTCGTTTCCAGGAGCGTGTCAGTATTTATGGGACGTCACCACGAGTGTGTCAGTATTTACAGGGTGTTTCCAG
>NW_025209936.1:15862-18000 GCF_004010195.1 Chiloscyllium plagiosum
GTTAGGTGAGTGGTCAGGTGCATGGCAGATGCAGTTTAATGTGGATAAATGTATGGTTATTCACTTTGGTGGCAAGAACAGGAAGGCAGATTACCACCTAAGTGGAATCAATTTAGGTAAAGGGGCAGTACAGAGAGATCTGGGTGTTCTTGTACACCAGTCAATGAAGATAAGCATGCAGGTACAGCAGGTGGTGAAGAAGGCTAATAGCATGCTGGCCTTCATAACAAGAGGGATTGAGTATAGAAGTAAAGAGGTTCTTCTGCAGCTGTACAGGGCCCTGGTGAGACCACACCTGGAGTACTGTGTGCAGTTCTGGTCTCCAAATTTGAGGAAAGACATTCTGGCTATTGAGGGAGTGCAGCTTAGGTTCACGAGGTCAATTCCTGGAATGGCGGGATTACCTTACACTGAAAGACTGGAGCGACTGGGCTTGTGTACCCTTGAGTTTAGAAGACTGAGAGGGGATTTAATTGAGATATATAAGATTATTAAAGGATTGGACACTCTGGCAGTAGGAAACATATTTCCACTGATGCGTGAGTGCTGAACCAGAGGACACAGCTTAAAAATACGGGGTAGACCATTTAGGACAGCGATGAGGAGAAACTTCTTCACCCAGAGAGTGGTGGCTGTGTGGCATTCTCTGCCCCAGAGGGCAGCGGGGGCCCTGTCTCTGGATTAATTTAAGAAAGAGTTGGATAGAGCTCTCAAAGATAGTGGAATCAAGGGTTATGGAGATAAGGCAGGAAGAGGATACTCATTAGGAATGATCAGCCATGATCATATTGAATGGCGATGCAGGCTCGAAGGACTGAATGGCCTACTCCTGCACCTATTGTCTATTGTCTATTTATCTTCCTAATGTACTCTGTACCTGATTGCTAACATGCAACAAACAACATTGTGTTTAAAACAACAGCATCTTCTCATTGAGAATCACTTGGTGGCAGCAAATGACCCAGCCACAGAGCTGAAAGTGGTTGACATCCCAAAACATATAACACAAGCCAGATTGACATTCCAGACAAATTCCATGTCATGCACTTATTCATCATCAATTGTTAAATCCGGTTGCTCAGACGATGAGGTTTGACAAAGAGATATGCTTGCTGTGAGACAGACTGTCCCTCAATGACATGTCAGTGCAATCTTTACTCACAGTAGCCATTTCTCCTTCTTTTGTCACACATCTACATCACAGTTTAGTTATGGATGCTTCATGCAGACCTGAACAAACCGTTCTGCTGCATGCCTAGAGGTTTTGAACCACAAAGAACACTTCATGTCTCATACAATATGAGATTAAATCTGTTTTGGGACTTTGCAGTCATTGGAGAAAGATTGTTTACATTTCTGTGACCCATGATGACCGGCATTAAGCCCAACATCTCACACACAGACTCCAGGCAACAATCATCCAGTAAGTCCCAGGTACATGAGTTTCTTATCCACTGAAAAATAGGCAATCCACCTTCAATAAGGGCTAGCTATTTTAATAGTGACATCCTTAGACATTCCTGCTTACTTGTCATCAAATGCTTAATTCAAGCCCAATACAACATCGAACGTCATAATGAAAACTGACAACACTGTCAGCATTTAAGAAAGTTGACCAAGTCCCAGAATTTGTTTGCACATTTCTCACAGACTGAAATAAAGCTATTCAATTGCCTCTGAACACAAAGAAGTTGATTTTTAACCCACCCAACTTGACTACAGTGGGGTGACTGTGCAGTTAACATTGCCTCTGAAAATGTACAGTCCCATCCTTTACTGACTCCCATTATCAGGCGATTGAGGTCCCTGCTTGGTTCAATCAGAAACTCACTGATACAAGTGAATCAGGCTTCTAAGATGTCATCAGAATCCAGAAATGCCTTTCAACAGCTGGGACTGCCTTGTTAAGTAAAACTGGTGTGCAAAATTAATAACCCATACAGAAGTTCTTCCTCAGGCCTCACAAGGAAGATCTGAACCTCTGCTGGGTCTCCCTTTGCACATAGAATACCCAGCTGAAGTTTCACCTTCCACCAAAATGACCAATCTAAGTAGCCCTGAGGCCACGTATTTAAAGCAGGCTACTATCATCAGACCCACAATTTAATACGCCTCAAACCGCAAACTGACAATCTTAG
>NW_025209937.1:0-18000 GCF_004010195.1 Chiloscyllium plagiosum
GAGATCCAGTATTTGTCTGTCTATTTTTACATAAGCAATCCTTCCCATGAAAATTATGTGTAATTATTCAGTGGAAATACATGCTACAGAGAAAACGCCATCCTTACAGTTTACACTCATGTTTCTCGATGAGATTGATCTTTTTTTTCCATTCATTAATGGAATGTGGGTGTTGCTGGCAAGTATATATAGTCCGTCTCTAATTGCTTTGGAGAAGGCTGTGGTGAGCAGGCAGCTTGATAGAATCTTAGAAAAAACTACAGGACAGAAGGAGATCATCGCACTCAACGAGCTGGTGCTGATTATTTGCAAGAGCTATTTAACTAGTCCCTTTCCCTATCGCCCAACAATTATTATTTCCCCTTCAGGTGCTCATCCAGTTCGCTGTTGACAGCTGCAATTGAATCTGGCTCTATCAGCTTTGCAGGCAGTTCGCTGCCGAAATCATTTCTTTCGGTTGCCTTTGGTTCTTTTGCCAATCACTTTAAATCTACCTCCTCTAGTTCTTGACTGTTTTGTCAGTGGGATTCGCCCTGGCAAAGGAGCTGATCCAGGGGTAAGGGCAGAATTCATCGTCTCCTCGCACTTTCCAGGTGGAAACACCCCTCATTGCCTCCGCCACCCCTGCCTGAGCAGTGATCCCCTCACACCCCCCACACAACACAGTGACCCACTCACACCCCCCGCCCAAACACAGTGACATTATGAATTGAATGTGTACTCCTGTGTTGAGATTTTTAAGTTCATATTGGAAGATGATCAAGGTGTTATAATGCAGCTGAGCTGGAGTCAATTCACAGAAAAGAGTTTGATGACATACCAATTTGCATTATGTTACGACACGGGGTAAACCCTCCTGCTTAATTTAAAACCAGCAACACAGAAAAGATTTATCCCATGCAGTAATCTATAAAACTTCGAGTGGCCAAGAACTATTTAAGGTAAAAATGAACATCTTTATTTCTTCAGGTATAACAGAGAATAATTAACTAACAATTATTTCCAAGTCCTTACTCTAAGCTATCTTTTACCTTCCCTTCTATAACAGTAGTCCAACAAAACTCCTGATTACAATTTACAAAACAAAATGTTTTATCTCAAAACATGGCAGCTTTCGTTCTTCTCAGTATTTCATTGTTTTTTTAGATTAGATTCCCGACAGTGTGGAAACAGGCCCTTCAGCCCAACAAGTCCACACCGACCCTCCGAAGAGTAACCCACCAATGCACCCAACAACTATGGACAATCTAGCATGGCCAATTTACCTAACTTCTCAGTATTTCAGTCTTTTCTTGTTCTTCTTGGGGATCCCACTTCACAGGTTACTGATCAATAAAGGTTCCTTTTAAGCAAGCGATTTTCTGGGCATGTGCAGATGTGGTTGGCTTGGCAGTTCTCCTCTCAACCGTTCAATTTTCTCCAGTCTTATACCCTCAAAGCATCCGACTGTGTCATTGGCTTTTAAGACTGTCAATATACTAAATTCAAACTGGACTGGAGTTTGGTATTTTTTTGGGTATAAGTCAATGAGAATCTTATGGGTGGGATTCCATGGGTTGGACTTTTTATTGAGTTTTACATACTGCAAAGACCCTGTCTCCAGACCTGCAGAGAAGTCACAATGTTGTTTTGGGTAGCATAGTCAATAACATGAGTATAAAAGTTTGCTAGTTTTAGAGTATCTTTTCTAATAACAATACATTTGATGAAAAAAAATCATTCATTGCTAGAAAAAAACAAGATCTCTCAATCCCATAGAAGCAGTACTCAATAAGATTCTCATTGACTGACCAAGGCTTTTGACACCAGGTAGCTCCATAGAAGATGCTGTGCAAGTACAACTCCCCAGAAAATCTGATAAGTGTCATTTGCTCATTTCATGATAGAGTCATGGGCCACATAATTGTTATGAAGATGTGGGTGTACTGTACCTTTAAGAGAGTTAAAAGCAACAGAACTACCTGACAGAACCACGTGTTCTGGAAATAAAGAGAATGTAACAATTGGTCAAAAAACTCGATTAGCTGGTTGCCTGCTCAAAGAGTTTGTCTCAAAACAATGATCAAAGTTTACCAAGCAATAGTTCTTAGGTCCCTTCTTTATGCGGAGTGAGAGACTTGGACAAGTTATTGGCATCACATAAAGCAACTTGAAGTCTCCCATCTTCACTCTGAGAGAGCTATTTGCAACATCAGGTGCCAGGGATAATCCCTGCTCAGTTTTGCTGGGTTGACCATGTGGTTCATGTCGAGAATTCCCACATTCCAAAGTACCCCACATGTGGCTGAAATTGGAAAAGCTCACCACAAGACCTACTAAACTGAGGTATAAAGACAATCTAAAGCAAAACTCAAAGCTTGCCAGCTGGATCCCAACAGTTGGGGAGATAAAGCCAACCTTGGCCATCCAATTGAAGTTCAAAAGAAGAGTCGCATCGGACTCAAAAATGTACATTCTGTTTCTCTCTCCACAGATGCTGCCAGACCTGATGAGCTTCTCTGGCATATGCTTATCACAAATGGAGAAGTCTCTGCTACCAAATGATTTCAACATTTTAGGATGAGAGAGTCAAGTGTCTTTTGCAGCCTAAAGCCATCCATTCCTCCAGTATTGAATTCACATGTTCCATTTCATTCCGATCTTTGATGTTATATGCAGGGTAATTGTAAATAATATTAGTAGAGGTTTCAAAATGGGCCTTCAAGGCCTTCAAAATTTCTCCTATCTAACTTTTCGCTCCTCATTGAGATCTAGAACAATACAGATGTAGCATTCTTTCCCAACAAAGCTGCTACTCATATTTGTTCACATTTTTTGTATAACTGTGAATGTTTCATAATTTTGCCATTGAAACTGAAAGATGCTGTACCCTGTCCACTAGACCTACCTGGAATACCTTGGTATCTTTGAGTATACTCACTGCCACCAATCCTTGCTATTGTTATTAGCTTAAGTGACTGATATTTGCATAAGGTCTTCTGTGGAATAAGTTTATTACATAATACTTAATAACCAGTCACACTATATATGATATACATGAAAGTCCTTTGTAAAACCACAGGTTATACTTAAGAGTAAATGCATATTATTTCTTCTGAAAGATTTTGGTATGGACTGACAGATGACTGGACAACTTGTTAGTTTCTTCCAGGGGCTGTTCTTTATATCCTGTTTGGTGGAGTTTATCTGATGATGTCATTTAACCCTCTCAGGTACTAACTGGTTCATAAAGTTCCAGTTCCTTCTCAAATTGCCTTTCATCTCCCTAGGAGCAGGGCCCAGAAAATTCAAGGCCATAACTACAGTAGAAGGTCGCAGATTGAAGTTTGAATTATTACTTGAAGTTCCTTATAGTGGCTAGCTGTCTCACAGCACTACAAAAACCTCCCAATTTGAGCTTCACATTCTGACATCATGTTTGATATTTTAGCTTTAATTATTTCTACTCATGATTCGATACATCAGAGGTCACATGAATACAGCAAGTTACAATTTACAAATACACTTCTCCAAATTCAGGTGATTTTCAGTAAATGCAGAAACAAAATAAATTTGTCAGACTTTCAGTCAGATTTTTTCCCATTTAATTTTATAGTTCCACCCATGAACTGATCTGCAAACTGATTCCAAATGCTCCTTTAACATTCAGATGTTTAAATCTTGATTTGATTTGATTCGAGTTATTATTGTCATATGTACTTATGTACAGTGAAAAGTTTTGTTTTGTGTGCAGTACAGGCAGATCTCTTTGTACATACCATACAAAGAGATTAGGGATAATAGAATAGAGTGAGGAATACAATATTATAGCTGCAGATAAAGGTAAGCAAAGAGTGAGACAGACATTAAATTTTTAATCTGAGAGGTCCATTCAGAAGTCTAATAACAGTGGGAAAGTAGCTGTTCTTGAAACTGTTGGTATATGGATTTAAGCTTTTGCATTTTCTGCCCGACGGAAGAGGTTGGAAGAGATTATAACTGAGGTGGGAGGGGTCTTAGATGATGTTGGCTGTCTTCGCAAAGCAGTGAGAAGTACAGCTGGAGTCAAGGATGGAAGACTGGTTCGTGTGATGAACTGGGCTGTGTTCACAACTCTCTGTAGTTACTTTACAGTCCTGGGCAGATCAATTGCCACACCAAGCTGTGATGCCTCAGGATAGAATGCTTTCAATGGTGCATCTATAAAAATTGGCAAGAGTCTTTATGGATATGCTGAATTTCCATACTGCTTTCTTGAACATGATATCAACATGAGTTGACCAAGACAAATTGATTGGTAATCACTCCCAGGAACTTGAAGCTCTCAACCATCTCTACCTCAGCACCATTGACAGGGGCGTGCCCTCCACCCTGCTTCATCATGTCAATGACCAACTCTTTCATTTTGCTGATGGTGAGGGAGGGATTGTCGTCTTTATACCACACCACCAAGCACTCTCTTTCCTGCATTCTGTCTCACCATTGTTTGAAATCTGGCTTACAACGGAAGTGTCATCAGCAAATTTGTATATGGATTTAAGGTGGAATGAGTGTATAGGAGCAAAGTAAGGGGCTGTTAGAGCCTTGTGAGGCACTAGTGTTGAGGATTATTGTGGAGGAGGTTCTGTTATCTATTTTCACTGATTGCAGCCTGTGGGTCAGGAAGTTGAGGATCCAGTTGCAGAGGGTGAAGCAGAGACCTAGGTTTCAGAGCTTAGAGATTAATTTGGTTGGAATTTTGGTGTTGAAGGTAGAGTTGTAGTTAATACCTAGGAGCATAATGTAGGTATCCTTGTTATCCAGGTATTCCAGGGATGAATGCAGTAGGCAAAAGTGAGAACTGCAGTTGCTGGAAACCAGAGTCTAGATTAGAGTGGTGCTAGAAAAGCACAGCAGGTTATGCAGCATCCAAGGAGCAGGAAAATCGATGTTTCAGGCAAAAGCCCTTTATCAGGACTGAAGGCAGGGAGCCTCCAGAGATAAATGAGGGGAGGGGCGTGGGGCTGGGGAGAAGTAGCAAAGAGTACAATAGGTGAATGGGGGTGGGGATGGAGGTGATAGGTCAGATGGGAGGGTGGAGTGGATAGGTGGGGAGGGAGATTGGCAGGTAGGACAGGTCATGGGGACGGTGCTGAGCTGGAAGGTTGGAACTGGGGTGAGGTAGAGGGAGGGGAAATGAGGAAACTGGTGAAGTCCACATTGATGCCCTGGGATTGAATCATCTTCCACCTCAGAACACTTCAACTAGCTGGTATATGCTGGATCTGAGTGCACGGCCAGGACTCCATCTGGACCAGTTGCTTTCTGTGGGTTCACTCTCAAAAAGACCAACCTGACGTCTGTAGCTGAGACTGAGGGAACAAGTGTATCTGAGGTTGTCGAGACAGGTGAGCTGTTTCATTGACCTTCTGTTTGAAACAAGCGTAAAATGCATTGGGGGTGGGGATGTGTTTTTGTCAGCTATTCTGTTCTGCTTCGGTTTGTAGCCCGTTATATTGTGTAAGCCTTGCCACAAGCGGCCGGTGTCCATATGGTGAGTTGGGTCTCTAGCTTAGTGCAGTTTTGCCTCTTGGCATTTCTAATGGCCTTGCAGAGGCTGTGTCTGGATTTCCTGTAAAGGTCAGGATTGTCTGACTTGAGTGCTTCACAAGTTAGAATCTTCGTCAGTGTGAAGTATCTGACCCACTGTGAGTGCAGATTGGAAAATTGCAGGTGCACTGCCTTTAATTTTCCAATCTAGTTCTGTTTCAATTTCTGACTTGCTGTCTGCTGACTCGGTTACCAGGAACAGCTCTGCAAGGCCTTGAAGGTGCTGCTGGATTTTTATTAACAGCAATAAGTATCATAGCAGGAGAGAGACGAGAGTTGAGAAGCTGGGACTGGAATGTCAATGCTGCCTTTCAGACCCCCCCATCTCTCTTAGCTATAAAACCCAGACTGAGTTCACTTACATTTCTGGTCAAATTTTCAAATTCCTCCCTTTCTTCTAATATCAAACCTCCTACTGTTTTTAATTTCTTCATTGTTGATAGTCCCTAATTTCACCAATATAGTCCTACTCTGTTTATTGAGCTGTCTTCACATTCTCTGCAGAAACATTTTGCTTTCTATTCTGGCTGTGATTTTCTAATCTGTTCTTTATTTTCAAACTTTACCACATGTTTAGTGCACAATGCTTTACAATATTAATATCAAACCCTTTAGGATGTGTCTTTACATAAGGACTGTTACAGAACTGCAAATTATTTTCTGTTGTACTCCTGATTAAGTGTTGGATTTTGTACTCCCCACAGGAAGATCTAAAGGCCTGTTGAGAAGTGTCTGTCCCTGACCTGACTGAAATGTTACAGGGGCAGGGGAGTTGTCCAGTGGCCTGCCCGTTCCTTGTTTCTACTGCTAATATAATCCGCAGTGGGGGAGAGGTCGATGCCATTTGAGGTGCCTTCCAGATGCATAAGCTGGCGCAGGCAAAGGGGAGAACCTGGGTGCATTGGAACCACTCATCTCCTGTAACTTTGTCCAGCTGGCCACTCTTCTGAGAACTCTGACATAGGATTTAACTGAGACTCTTGGCTTGGTGGAACTGCCTATACTGCCATTAGATAGCTGGCAGGTCTCAAAGACAAGACCTCCTCCTGAGCAAGAGCGGCCGCTTGCCCCTTCAGAGGAGTTGACTGCTCCTGGCATTGATTTGCTGTGTAGTAGCCATTGGAGACGTGGGTTTAAGTTTAACAGGGAAGGAGGGTTTGTTGGGATTGAGGACTCCATAAAGTCCTGCCCATATAGGTATCTAACTAATCCAAACACTAATAATACCACTAATAAGCAAATCAAACTAATGTAGGCATCACTGACCTAATTATTGAAACTCGTACATTTTTCAATGTACAAGGGTCTTTCAAACCTTTGATGGTGATTACAGGTCCAAGTATGGATTGAAGGATAGAATCACCACCTCGTGAATAAGCCTGGAGGTGACAGCAGCCTTTATGCAAGCAAGCCATAATGTAGCTAAACGTCCTGTCTTCCTACCTCCAAAAGCATTAGGTTCTGGCCAGGAAGGCCGATGGATGAACTTTTCTCCCCACCACATATGGAGGCCATTAAAGATCGATTAAGGATCACTTCAGGGCCTCAGTGAACCGCCACTAGGGTAAACCCAGCTGCAGGTGAGCTTGTAACCATACTGCGTTCAACATAGCTATTACACCGAGGTCAGCTTGTTACCCATAAGTGAGTTTGGAGGGAGGGGGGCATCCTTTGGTCAAAAGCAGTCAGTGCTGGAGCAAAAAAACTGGACTTCAGGGAAAAGGGAACTTTGTTTTTAATTGCACCTTCTAAACCCTCTTCCAGCAATCCCCAACCTGAGAAACCTTCCTCACATCATCACATACCATTGCCTTAGGTCCTCTGTGATGCCAAGACTCCAGAGGCTGTCATCTGGCAACAGCCATGACTGTCTATACTGAGCACACAACCTGCTGGCCTCTGACTGGCTGACAGAGTTTGCTATGTGGGATTACATAACCAAGGGACCTGATTCACTGGTGGCCATGCCACTGCCTGATTAGTCTTGCTGAAATCAGGCAACATGGGTCTCTTCTAATGTCTCCAGCTGGATGACATGATCGTTGACAACTCAAGAAGATTTTGTGTGAAGGTTATGTATCTGAAAGGTGTCTCGAGAACCCATTTCAAAATAAGGCCTATTAAGTTCCTTGTTGATGGGCAGTGGAGAGAACACATGCAATTTTTAAGCTGTAAATCAGTAAGTTCAAGCAGTCTGATGCACAATACCCTTTTCTCTGTTCACTATTCAACTGATATCTCAGAGGAGGTTGTGTGCAGAAAAGGAAGACTGTAGCTGTGAGAGAGCTTGCCAGAGGAGAACAGGCAGCACTCAGAGAACCAGACATCTCAACACACATGAAAAATAATCAAAAAGCAATGGTCGAACAGAAGGAAAAGCACATGATTAATCAAGGTTCCCAGAGACCCTGACATTTTTCACCTAACTTTTTGAACCCAACAAATATCCAGCATGTGCATCAGACTGCTTGAACTTACTGATTTACAGCTTAAAAATTGTGTGTGTTCTCTCCCCTGCCCATTAACAAGGAACTTAATAGGCCTTATTTTGAAATGGGTTCTGGAGACATCTTTCAGATACATAACCTTCACACAAAATCTTCTTGAGTTGTCAACGATCATGTCATCCAACTGGAGACCTTAGAAGAGACCCATGTTGCCTGATTTCAGCAAGGCTAATCAGGCAGTGGCATGACCACCAGTGAATCAGGTCCCTTGGTTATGTAATCCCACATAGCAAACTCTGTCAGCCAATCAGAGGCCAGCAGGTTGTGTGCTCAGTATAGACAGTCATGGCTGTTGCCAGATGACAGCCTCTGGAGTCTTGGCATCACAGAGGACCTAAGGCAATGGTATGTGATGATGTTATCTTGAATAATTGCTGTCCTTGGCATTAACGACACCCGCAATGCTGTTTGGAGGAAATTCTCGGATGATGACCTAGTCACAGTAAAGGAACAGCAATATACTTTAACATCGAAGTTGTGAGTTGCTTGGAAGAGGGGTTGAAGGTAACGGTGTTCCCTATATATGCTGCTCTTGTCCTTCGAGATAGTAGAGGTTGTGTCATTGGAAAGTGCTTTCTGAGGAGTCTTGGTGAATTAATGTGGAGCATCACATAGATGGCATGCATTGTGCATCAATGGTGAAGGGACTGAACTTTTAATTTGATGGACAGAGGGCCAGTCAAATGGACTGCTTTGCCTGGATTATGTCAAACTTCTTGAGTGTTGTTGGAGCTACATTTATTCAGGCAATTGGAGAGAATTTCATCATGAATTATGCGTCATGGATGGTGGACTGGAAATGTGTAGACAGGACATGAGTTACTCACTATATCCCAGCCTCTGACTTGCTTTCGAAACAACATTATTTCCGTGGTTGCTCTGTTTAAGTTTCCAATTAATGGCAATTCCCAAGATGTTGATGATAGCACAACTAAATTTGGGATTTTTAAAACTTTAATAGTCAGGCTTGCTTCAGAATAGCTCCATCTAAAGTGAGAATATAACTGGCATTAGACTCCCCACAGGAATTACATGGCCAGTTTAAGTGATAACATTTAAAGTGTGTCTATGTCTTATTTTTAATCAAGTTAGACAAATTTAGCTTCTGAATTGTATTATTTATTTCCTAGTTTGTCATTGCATGCAATGTGGAGTCATTTTAGTTAAGGTTAATTATTCATTTTGCCTCTGTATTTAAGTCCTTGAATTCTTTTTTCCCAATTTTATTAAATTATTGATTGTTTAAATAAAAATGAATGACTCATTCGTTCCAGAGGTTTAGACATGATGTAAAGCCAATGTATTACCTTGACATTCAAGTATGTGATGTGAAATGCAATTTTTTTTTTTGTCTGGCAGCATTATCTATAAGTACTATATTAGTTTTTGAAAGTTACCTTTTTTTGTCTTTCATTCATTCATGGATTGTAGGCATTGCTAACAAGGCCAAGATTCATTGTTCACCCCTAATTGCCCTTATGAGCCAGCATCTTGAACTGCTAGATTCTGTGTGCTCTGATATGGTCAACCACGTCTATAGTTAGAAATAGTTCATGTTGCAAGGCCGCCATCAGCAGAATCGTGTGAATGATTTGCTGACCCTTCGCTTGCGGTGATGTCAACACATTCTGACATACCACTATGATGTGCTTGTCCTTGCTAGAGAGCCTGAGTGAGTCATTCTCGGTTCTGACGTGGGTACAAAATATTTGAAAGGGAACAGTGAAATATCAAAGTTACCGATGGAATGAAAACATGCTATGTGCCTTTCATGTTGAGCTATCTGTCACGAACTACTCACTAAAGTTTAAGAAAAACTGTTCATCCCATGATATCACCACTGTTAAAGCAGGCTGTTCAGTATTTGAGCACACTTCTATATCAGGGCTTGTGATTGGAATAATTTTGATTGTTCAATTGTAATTTTCTCTTTAATTTTGTGTCACTGCAAATAATGTTATAAGATAAGTCATTGATACTTACCTTGAATTTGACACCAAAGCAGTCATTGTTACTTGATATTATTTGTTGGCGTCAGACAAAATTGTGTTTTTATTCTCCTGTACCTCAGGTGGTGGCAGGGGTTGGGGAGGGGGATTCGTGGGTGCTCAAAGGACAGCATTTTCAACCAAAATAACCAACTAAGATTGGGTGAAGGAAAATCCTAAAACTCAAAATCCCAATTAAAACTGGCCCCAACCCACCCACTTCTATCATTTTAGTCAATGTCTTCTTTAATGGCTGGGGATTTCACTGGTAAGATCAGCACTTGTTGTCCATCCTTGAACTGAATGGCTTCCTATGCCCTTTCAGAGGGCATTAAGAGTCAATCGCTTTGCTTTTCTGGAGTCATATGTATGTTGGACTTGGTAAGACTGGCAGATTTTCTTCCCTAATGATGATAATGGACCAGAGGGTTCTTATATGGCAATTTATGATAGTTCAAAGGTCATTGTTAAGATTAGCTCTATATTCCAGATTTAGCAATTAAATTTAAAGTACACCAGGTTCTTTGGTGTGAGTTAATCCCATGTCCCCATAGCCTTTGCTGGATCTTCTGGATTACTGCCGTTTCCCTCAGGTAAAATTGGATGGATGACCAACACATTCTGAGGAGGTCATTTGTCACTTCAAAAATGATTAAGCGGCTGCGACTGGAATTGTTATTCAACCTCACATTGTCAAATGAGTTTCCTGAGCCTAATCCAGCTGAGGCCTGCCCAAAGCCAGGAGTTGATCTAACGCTGGACCCAATGTGTTTGCTTTTGCCTGAGTAAATCTCTCAATCTGGTACCCCATCCCCAATTTTCCTAACAAGAGAAAAGATATCTTCCTCAACTCAAACCTTCAATTTTCTTCCCAGGACCATTCAGACTTTTGACCCACTTCCATTCCCAAGCTCATACATTTGGCCTTTGTCACCTCACTAGGCCTCCAAACCTCCAAGTTCAACCCTCCTTCCAAAGTCACTGGCTTCTCCCCACAGATTGATCCATCTCACTCTAGCTGGGATTACACTATCCTGGGCACCTCACATCCCTCTGTTGATACCTTCCCTTCACCAAAATAGACTCCGTTGATGTAGATTCAGAAGTAGGATTCAGCCCATCGACTCTGCTGTGCCATTCAATGAGATCAAGGTTTATCTGATAATCCTCCATTTCTTGTCATTTCTCAGAACCCTCAATTCCCTTACTGGTTCAAAATCATGTCTATCTCAACCTTTGAATATATTTAATAACTAGTCTGAACAGTTTGCTGCGGTAAAAATTCTACAAATTCAAAATCTTCTGAGAGAAGAAACTCCTACTTGTCTTTATCTTAAATGAGTGGCCCTTTATTCTGAGATCTGACCTCTGGTCCTAGACTCTCTCACAAGAGGAAACAATCTTTCTGCATCTACTCTGTCAAGTCCTCTAAGAATCTTAACAAAAAGCAAAGATTGCCGATGCTGTAAATCTGAAACAAAAACAGAAATTGATGGGGAAATTTAGCAAGTCTGGCAGAATCTGTAGACGGGAACGCACACTCAATGTTTTGGGCCCAGTGACCCTTCTTCAGAAAGATCTTCCTGCCTGCCATGGAAGCTCAATTGAATGGCTGTCTAAAGCAGTGCCATTCTGTATTCTGAAGAAAGGTCACTGGATACGAAATGTTGACTGTGCTTTCTCTACACAGATGTTGCTGGACCTGCTGAGTTTCTCCAATAATTTCTGTTTTTGCCTCTAAGAATCTTGAATATGTCAATCAGGTTGCCCCTCATTCTTGTATATTCCAATGCGTATACATCTCCATTGTACACATGTACAATGGAGATGTACATCTCCATTGTACTCACTCTTTCCTCATTAGACAATTCCTTTGTACCTGGTATCAGCCGAGTGAACCTTCCCTGGACTGCCTCTATTACCATAAGACCATAAAAACATAAGACATAGGAGTAGAACTTGGGCCATGCAACCCATCAAGTCTGCTCCACCATTCGATCAGGGCCGATGGGTTTATTCAACACCATTTTCCCACTTTCTCCCCATAACCTTTGATCCCCTTGGCAATCCAGAACTTGTTTATTTCTGTTTTAAATATACTCAATGACCTGGCCTCCATTCCTTTCTGTGGTAATGAATTCCATAGATTCATCACTCTCTGGCTAAAGAAGTTTCTCCTTATCTTCATTCTAATGGGTCTTCCCTTTACTCTAAAGCTGTGCCCTCGTCTCTCCTGCCAATGGAATCATCTTCCTAATGTCCATTCTATCCAGGCGATTCAGTGTTCTGTAAGTTTCAATCCAATCCCCCCTCAAGCTTTTAAATTCTTTCAAGTATAGTCCCAGAGTTCTCAAACATTCCACATATGTTAAACTTTTCATTCCTGGGATCATTCTCACGAACTTCCTCTGGACCCACTCCAGAGCCAATACATCCTTCCTGAGCAATGGGGCCCAAAATTGGTCACAATAGTCTAAATGTGGTCTTACATGGCCTGTTAAAGCCTCAGAAGTACATCCCTGCTTTCATATTCTATCTTTTTGAGATGAATGACAAAGTTGTATTTGCCTTCTTAATTACTGACTCAACCTGTAGGTTTACTTGAAGAGAAACCTGGACTAGGATTCCAAAATCCCATTGCATTTCAGATTTCTGAATTTTCTCCTCATTTAGAAAATAGTCCATGCCCCTATTCTTCCTATCAAAGTGCATGACCTCGCACTTTCCCACATTGGGTTCATCTGGCACTTTTTTCCCCACTCTCTTAACCGCCGTGCTGCCCACTAACCTGTCTAAATCTTTATGCAGGCTCCCCACCTCCTCAATAATACTTACCCTCCAACTATCTTTGTATCATCTGCAAACCTAGCCAGAATGCCGTCTGTTCCTCCCTCCAGATCATTAATGAATAAAGTAAAAAGTTGTGGTCTCAACACTGACCCTTGTGGAACATCACTAGTCAACAGCTGCTATCCTGAGAAGGACCCTTTTATTCTCACTCTCTGCTTTCTGCCAGACAGCCAGTCTTCTATCCATGCTAGCACCTTGCCTCTAATACTACGGGCCCTTATCTTACTCATTAGCCTCCTGTGTGGCACCTTATCAAAAACCTTCTGGAAGTTCAGGTAGATGGTCTCTTCTTGATCTAACCTGCTTGTTACCTCCTCAAAGAATTTTCGCAGATTTGTCAGTCATGACCTCTACTTGATGAAACCATGCTGACTTTGACCTACTTTAGTATATCTTTAGTGTGTCAGTATATCTTTCCTTAGATAACGGGACTAAAACAGTTAACAATAATCCAGCTGTGATCTGACTAGTGCCTTCTATGGTTTTAGCAAAACCAACTGATTTTTATGCTCCGTTCCTTTTTCCTAATTGACTCACCTCATCATCTCCCTTCCTTTCCACTCTTTCCCCCATCCCCAACAACCTCTTTGGTGTTTTTCTTCACTGAATTGATTGAAAGGATGGAGATTTACAAACAAGAAACAATGGCCATCTTTGAAAATAGGCTGACCTGCTGGCGACCTTCAGTGTTTTAAAGCTTCCCTATCAAGTGGCGTGCATAACCGATAAAGGTTTGGGATGTTAGTACCAGAATTTTATTTTCTAATAATGATTAATTGAAGGACTGAATGAGCATTTGTACTGCAAAGTAGGGTTTGTATTGGTTAACCATGTCTCCTACGGCTGGGGTGGGAGCTTCATTCAGATACGTTTTGAACAGTGTAGTGCACAGGGTCCTCTCTCAGAATGACACTGCCTTAGACAGCTCTCCAGCTGAGCTTCCACAATCGACTGGAAGATTTTCTAATTCTGTGATTGCATCAGAACACACGTAACAGAAAAAGAAACACATTTCAATGATGGAAATTCTTGAAAGTATTTCTTAGATATAATGATTAACACAATTGTGGTGCATAAGGTCTTTCTGCAAATTATTTCTTTCTGCATTTATATTAAATATTTTAATTTTTAGATTGTAGTCATCAGTAAAGTTCATTATGGTTGCTGAAACTAGTAAATAATTTAACATCTTGATAAAGTGACCTTAGAGTGTTTGACAATCAGTTGCTTTCTCTCCTTGTCTAGTAAACAATTTTGTAATTGGCTTATATAAGTCAATCTATATACATGGTGTGAGCAATCATAAATCAATTTTTCTAATGATACTTCTCAGTTGCGATATTTAGTGGATGTGCATTAAATGTAAACATTATGGCAAAATTATAATGCTCATAATTATACATATTTAACAAATCTGTATTTCCTTATGTTGACTTAAATCTGATACCAGTTATTCTTGAATAAACTTAGAAAATGCTGGAGAAACTCGGCAGGTCTTGCAGCAACTTTGAAAAGAGAAAGCAATAATTTTTTAGTCTGATAAAACTCCTGCAGTAGTTTGCTTTATTTGCCCAAAATTATTAAGCATCCCTCTCAATTGGTCAGTCCAAATATGTCAACAAATGCCAACATGCTAAAGCTACAACATAGAATTATATGTATACTAAACAACATACTATACATGTGATCCCATAACCAATAGTTTAGATTAAAGCTCTGCTGTCCAGTCATGAATGATGGTGGACAATCAAATAAGTAACGAGAGGAGACTCTGCAACTAGTTGTTCCTGATGATGCAGGAGCACAGCAGCACAGTGCAAAGGAAAAGGCAGAACAATCACTACAATCCTCAGCCACCAACATTCAGTATGGGTCCCAACTGGCCATGCAGCTCTTGACTGTAGTACAGATTTGGTATAAATATGTAAGAGTGATCAGTCTTGACATCAAGACAACATTTAACTGAGTATGATATCAAGAGCTCAAGCAAAATTGAAATCAATGGAGTCAGGATGAAAACTTGACACTGACTGGAATTATACCAGCATAAAGGAAGGTAACTGTGTTCATTGGAGTCAGTTATCTTAGACCCAGGATGTTGCTGCAAGATTTTTAACATAGAACATACACAATTCCATTATCATCCATATATTTATCTAATGACCATTTAAATGCCCTTAAAGTTGGCGAGTCTACTACTGTTGCAGGCAGGGCATTCTATGTCCCTACTACTGTCTGAGTAGAGAACCTATCTCTGACATCTGTCCTATATCTATCACCCCTCAATTTAAAGCTATGCCCCCTCATGTTAGTCATCATCATCCGAGGAAAAAAAACTTTCACTGTCCACCCTATCTAGTCCTCTGATCATCTTGTATGTCTATTAAGTCACCATTTACTTAACCTTCTTCTCTCTAACAAAAACAGCTTCAAGCCCCTCAACCTTTCCTCCATACCGGGCAACATCCTGGTAAATCTCCTCTGCACCCTTTCCAAAGCTTCTACAACCTTCCTATAATGTGGTGACCAGAACTGTATGCAATACTCCAAGTGCAGCTGCACCAGAGTTTTGTACAGCTGCAACATGACCTCATGGCTCCAAAACTCAATCCCTCTACCAATAAAAGCTAACACACCATATACCTTCTTTACAACCCGATCAACCTGTGTGGCAACTTTCAGGGCTCTATGAACATGGACACCAAGATCTCTGCTCATCCACACTACCAACGACCTTACCATTAGCCCAATACTCTTTATTTCTGTTCCTCCTTCCAAAGTGAATCACCTCATACTTTTCCACATTGAACTCCATTTGCCACTTCTCAGCCCAGCTCTGCAGCTTATCTACATACCTCTTTAACTGGCAACATCCTTCCGCACTATTCACAACTCTGCTGACTTTAGTGTCATCCGCAAATTTGTGAACCTATCCTTCTATACCCACAATCAGGTCATTTATAAAAATGACAAAACAGCAGTTAGTGTCCTGGACCCAATCATCTTCAGCTGATTTATCAATAACCTACCCTCCATCGTAAGGCCAGAAGTGGGACATTTGCACAATGTTCAGTACCATTCATGACACTTCATGTACTGAAGAACTCTATGACCATATGCAGTAAGACCTAGACAACATTTATGTTTAAGCTGATTGTTTATGTTGCAGTTATCCCACACATGCATTATGTAAAGCCCATTTCCAACATGAGAAACTAATCTTTTGACTGATATTCACTGATATTCCTGTCACTGAATCTCCCAATATAAGTATCTTGAGGATTGAACCAATCATGTAAATATTTTGGCAACCAGAGCCACTCAGAGGGTGGGCATTTTGCACAGAGCCATCAACTGCCTTTTATTGAACACATACAAATTTTGTTCCATTGTTTTCAACAAAAGACATGTCAGTAGATACTGAAAAGTGAAATTTGGGGTTCAGTGTAGGAGGTGATGGGTGCATGATCCTCTCCAACAGATTACTTGCTGGATAGCAAGGGTCAAATTACTTGCAACATCTTCAAATGATAGGGAGGAGAAGTAAAATTAAAATATGAGATGTAAAAAATTTAAAATAAATCGTGTTTTGTCTGGCTGAATATCCTGGATATCTCTGTGTACATTAAAATTAGAGATTGATTTGCAATTTATTCATTTGATGTGAAATTGTCATGGATGAGATACTGCAGCTTTAATTAGAAAATAACCAATCTGTGATTTATTTCTCTGTCTGCCGTTTTCCTCTATTTTTTCCTGTTGCTGTTGAGGTTTCAATGCTCATTAATGAGACTGAAAAACCAGCACAGTTCCAGCATTTAAACCACAGATGTTAATTAGTAAAATCAATATAACAGGACCAGAACTTGAAGTGAAACATAAGATAACACACCTAGCACGTCCTAAAGGGATGTTGCAGCATGTTAAGCATTTGTGCATCCCCAGATGGATCAGTGAATAAATCCACCACAAGCCCCCATGCGAGGCAGAAAGGTCCCTAATCCCTGTTTGGTTCCCCATTTCAGCTGGAGCAAAAATATAGAAGCCTATTATAGTATTTACCTTAGGCTAGAAAAATAGTGTTCAGTCATAAACTCATGCTTAAAATGCTTGTGCACATGATGATTGAGCTCTGGTGGTGTTATTGATCTAAGTTTTCACTCCCAAAAATGGGAGTCACTTTGGAAGTTCGAATACAAAGAATCTGGAACAGGAACTGAATGCACATTGAACCGTCCACTCAAGTTGAATGAAAATGGGACAAGCAGTGACTACACCCTTCTCATTCTCATACAGGTCTTGCATCCAGAATAAAAGCTAGTCCACCAGGTCCTAGTATTCACTATCGAGGCAAATACATGAAGAATGGCTGCTAAGATGAGGTAATTGGTGATCCTGAAAACATATCAAAATATCTTGTTACACTTCAATACTGCTATGTTTCTGGTACCCACAGTTTGGGGAACAAAATAGCCTGGAAATGTATCTCCAGGTAATGTTCTTGAGAGCAGAAAATCCACTGTCCTTACTCAATCTGGCTTATATGAAAGATCATGTAAACCAAACAGCCATGTGGGTTGACTCAACTGATCTATAAGAAAAGCCTAGCAAGCCACTCAGTCGTATCAAACTACAGGGAGAAACAGTATATAAATTCCAAATGGGCCACCTGGCATTGAACATATAAACGTACAAATTAGGAGCAGGAATAGGTCATTCGACCCTTCGAACCTGCTGTACCATTCAATGGTATCATTAAGAATCGGAGAATGGGGGTGTTGGGGGCGTGGTCGGGTTGTGGGGGTGTTGGGGGAGAGGGGATAGAAAGCGTTTGGATCGGGTCGGGTAGGAGGCGGCCAGGTTTGCTCTGGGTTGTGTTATCACCTTATGTGGTGTTGAGTTTGTGCTGAGTCACAGGGTTTTATAACAAGGAGAGAGGACCTTCAGCCTGTCATTTCTGTACTGATCATCCAAACCCCATTTATTGTCATGCCATTTTCCAGCACTTTAGCTAAAGCCTTGTGTGTGCCCTGTTTAATGACCCCTCTACTAAGAAGTTGATCCTTATCTACTGTGTCAATAGATTG
>NW_025209938.1:0-2659 GCF_004010195.1 Chiloscyllium plagiosum
TTACAAAGTTTGAGAATGCTACAATCAGTGGGAATCGTGTTTGGGGCTGTTGTACTGTGCCTTGTGAGATAATGTTTATCTGACTGTCTCCTGCAGTGATAGCTGACTGTCCTGTAGAATGAGATTATTCTTGAGTAGAAGATTTGTATCTGATAATTGAGACATCCACAATGAAACAATTACTTTATTTTTGTATGTTTTGCACACTTCATATCCATAAAGCTTTTCATTGCATTACAGAATTCTATTCATTAAAGAAATCCTCAAGGAATGGAGTAGAGTGCGATGATAAAATTCAATGCTGCTTAAAATGGTGTTTAAAATGATTGTGTGCATTATGTCAGTGTATGACAGAGAGGAGATGAAGGAATATCCAGGGGGATGTTAAAATACAGTTTATAATATTCATTTAGAATCCCTATAAAGCAAACAGAAGCCATTCAGCCCATCAGGTCTGCGCTGACCCACCAAAGAGCATGCCACCCAAATCCAACCCTCTTCCCATCCTCAGAACCCTGTATTTCCTTTGGCCAATCCACCTAACCCAAGCATATCTGGACTGTGGGAGGAAACCAGAGCACCCAGAGGAAGCCCACGCAGATACAGGGAGAATGTGAAATCTCCACATAGTCACCCAAGGGTGGAATTGAACCCAGATACCTGGTGCTGTGAGGCAGCAGTGCTGACCATTGCGACACTGTGCCACACTAATTTAATAATCAATCAATGCCCTGGTTCTGATTGCATGTTATCTACTCTCTGACTATAATTTGGATTTGTGAGCACTTCATTTCCAACCTTAGACTGAATGGTGAACCTGTTCCATCCTGATTCCCTTGATGTTATTGAGCATTGATGGGCCTTGACCTAGAGACCACAGCCACAGAATCCATGCCTTGGGTCAGAGGCGGGGGTAATTGTCAGATGTAGCTTTCTAGCCTTTCAATTGTAAGACTGTGAGCTTAATTCCCTCTGCAGACTGTTGAATGTGTAATCTGGCACTCTCCTACATTGTTGAGGGAGTGCTGCTGTACCTCTGAGATAAGATATTAAGCTGAGGTTCTGTCTTCCCTGGATGTAAAAGGTACAGTTCAGAGAAATGCGGAGGGTGGGGGAGGGCTTTCTCCAGTAACGTAGCCAGGTGTCATTCCATAACCATTGCCCCCAAAGCTGATAATGTGGCCATGTCTTTCATCGTTATCTTTATACAATTTGGTGCCACATTTCTCTACATCAAAACAATGGGGCCACTTCGTAAGGAATTCACTGATTAGGAATTGCTTTTGGAGATCCTGAAGTTAAGGGAAACACAACAGTTGGTGACAAATTCTTAAAACTGTAATAGATTCTCAAATGCACTACAGTGTTAAAACAACTAAGCACTTAGAGTTATAGAGTCATAGGAATGTACAGCATGGAAACAGACCTTCGGTCCAACCAGTCTATGCCGACCAGATATCTCAACTCAATCTAGTCCCACCTGCCAGCACTCGGCCCATATCCCTCCAAACCCTTCCTATTCATATACCCAACCAAATGCCTTTTAAATGTTGCAATTGTACCAGCCTCCACCACTTCCCTTGGCAGCTCATTCCATAAACATACCACCCTCTGAGTGAAAAAGTTGCCCCTTAGGTCTCTTTTATATTTTTCCCCTCTCACCCTAAACCTATGCCCACTAGTTGTGGACTCCCCCACCCCAAGGAAAAGACTTTGTCTCTTTATCCTATCCATGCCCCTCATAATTTTGTAAACCTCTATAAGGTCACCCTTCAGCCTCCAACGCTCCAAGGAAAACAACTCCAGCCTGTTTAGCCTCTCCTTATAGATCAAATCCTCCAACCCTGGCAACATCCTTGTAAATCTTTTCTGATCCCTTTCAAGTTTCACAACATCTTTCCGATAGGAAGGAGTCCAAAATTCCACGCAATATTCCAACAGTGGCCTAACCAATGACCTGTACAGCTGCAACATGACCTCGCAATTCCTGTACTCAATACTCTGACCAATAAAGGAAAGCGTACCAAACACCTTCTTCACTATCCTATCTACCTGAAACTCCACTTTCAAGGAGCTATGAACCTGCACTCCAAGGTCTCTTTGTTCAGCAACACTCCCTAGGACCTCACCATTAAATGTATAAGTCCTGCTAAGATTTGCTTTCCCAAAATGCAGAACCTTGCATTTATAGAACATAGAGCATTACAGCGCAGTACAGGCCCTTCGGCCCTTGATGTTGCGCCAACCTGTCATACCAATCTGAAGCCCATCTAACCTACACTATTCCATGTACGTCCATATGCTTGCCCAATGACAACTTAAATTTACTTAAAGTGGGCGAATCTACTACCGTTACAGGCAAAGCATTCCATACCCTTACTACTCTCTGAGTAAAGAAACTACCTCTGACATCTGTTCTATATCTATCACCCCTCAATTTAAAGCTATGTCCCCTCGTGCTCGCCGTCACCATACTTGGAAAAAGGCTCTCACTGTCCACTCCATCTAACCCTCTGATTATCTTATATGTCTCTATTAACTCACCTCTCAACCTTCTTCTCTCCAATGAAAACAGCCTCAAGTCCCTCAGCCTTTCCTCGAAAGACCTTCCGTCCATACCAGGCAACACCCTAGTAAATCTCCTCTGCATCCTTTCCAA
>NW_025209938.1:9107-18000 GCF_004010195.1 Chiloscyllium plagiosum
CCAGAGTGGGATCAGAGCGAGCTCGGGCCGAGTCACACACTGTGATCAGAGCGAGCACGGGCCGCGTCCCACACTGGGATCAGAGCGAGCACGGGCCGTGTCCCACAGTGGGATCAGAGCGAGCACGGGCAGAGTCCCACACTGAGATCTGAGCGAGCACGGGCCCCGTCCCACACTGGGATCAGAGCGAGCACGGGCCGTGTCCCAGAGTGTGATCAGAGCGAGCACGGGCAGAGTCCCACACTGGGATCAGAGTGAGCACGGGCCGAGCCCTACACTGGGATCAGAGCGAGCACGGGCAGAGTCCCACACTGAGATCAGAGCGGGCACGGGCCCCGTCCCACATTGGGAACAGAGCGAGCACGGGCCGAGTCCCACACTGGGATCAGAGCGAGCACGGGCTGAGTCCCAGAGTGGGATCAGAGCGAGCACTGGCCGAGTCCCACACTGGGATCAGAGCGAGCATGGACAATGTCCCAGAGTGGGATCAGAGCGAGCACGGGCCGAGTCCCACTCTGGGATCACACCGAGCATGGGCCAAGTCCCACACTGGGATCAGAGCGAGCACGGGCCGCGTCCCACACTGGGATCAGAGAGAGCATGGGCCGAGTCCCACACTGGGATCAGAGCGAGCACGGGCCGAGTCCCACTCTAGGATCAGAGCGAGCACGGGCTGAGTCCCAGAGTGGGATCAGAGCGAGCACTGGCCGAGTCCCACATTGGGAACAGAGCGAGCACGGGCCGAGTCCCACACTGGGATCAGAGCGAGCATGGGACATGTCCTAGAGTGGGATCAGAGCGACCACGGGCCGAGTCCCACTCTGGGATCAGAGCGAGCACGGGCTGAGTCCCAGAGTGGGATCAGAGCGAGTACGGGCCGAGTCCCACACTGGGATCAGAACGAGTACGGGCCGAGTCCCACACTGGGATCAGAGCGAGCATGGGCCATGTCCCAGACTGGGATCAGAGCGAGCACGGGCCGTGTCCCAGAGTGGGATCAGAGCGAGCACGGGCTGAGTCCCAGAATGGGATCAGAGCGAGCACGGACCGTGTCCTACACTGGGATCAGAGCGAGCACAGGCAGAGTCCCACACTGGGATAAGAGCGAGCACGGGCCGAGTCCCAGTGGGATCATTGAGCACGCGCCGAGTCCCACACTGGGATCAGAGCGAGCACGGACCGTGTCCTACACTGGGATCAGAGCGAGCACAGGCCGAGTCCCACACTGGGATCAGAGCGAGCACGGACCGAGTCCCACACTGGGATCAGAGCGAGCATGGGCCATGTCCCACTCTGGGATCAGAGCGAGCACGGGCCGTGTCCCAGAGTGGGATCAGAGCGAGCACGGATCGTGTCCCACACTGGGTTCAGAGCGAGCATGGGCTGAGTCCCACACTGGGATCAAAGCGAGTACGGGCCGAGTCCCACACGGGGATCAGAGCGAGCATGGGCTGGGTCCCACACTGGGATCAGAGCGAGCACAGGCAGAGTCCCACACAGGGATAAGAGCGAGCACTCGCCGCGTACCACACTGGGATCACACCGAGCATGGGCCAAGTCCCACACTGGGATCAGAGCGAGCACGGGCCGCGTCCCACACTGGGATCAGAGAGAGCATGGGCCGAGTCCCACTCTGGGATCAGAGCGAGCACGGGCTGAGTCCCAGAGTGGGATCAGAGCGAGCTCGGGCCGTGTCCCACACTGGGATCAGAGCGAGCACGGGCCGTGTCCCAGAGTGGGATCAGAGCGAGCACGGGCCGATTTCCAGAGTGGGATCAGAGCGAGCACTGGCCGAGTCCCACTCTGGGATCTGAGCGAGCACGGGCCGAGTCCCACTCTGGGATCAGAGCGAGCACGGGCTGAGTCCCAGAGTGGGATCAGAGCGAGCACGGATCGTGTCCCACACTGGGTTCAGAGCGAGCATGGGCTGAGTCCCACACTGGGATCAAAGCGAGTACGGGCCGAGTCCCACACTGGGATCAGAGCGAGCATGGGCCATGTCCCAGACTGGGATCAGAGCGAGCACGGGCCGAGTCCCACTCTGGGATCAGAGCGAGCACGGGCTGAGTCCCAGAGTGGGATCAGAGCGAGCACGGGCCGAGTCCCACACTGGGATCAGAGCGAGCACGGGCCGAGTCCCACACTGGGATCAGAGCGAGCATGGGCCATGTCCCAGACTGGGATCAGAGCGAGCACGGGCCGAGTCCCACTCTAGGATCAGAGCAAGCACGGGCCGTGTCCCAGAGAGGGATCAAAGCGAGCACGGGTCGAGTCCCAGAATGGGATCAGAGCGAGCACGGACCGTGTCCTACACTGGGATCAGAGCGCGCACAGGCAGAGTCCCAGAGTGGGATCAGAGAGAGCACGGGCCGAGTCCCACACTGGGATCAGAGCGAGCACGGACCGTGTCCTACATGGGATCAGAGCGAGCACAGGCAGAGTCCCACACGGGGATCAGAGCGAGCACGGGCCGAGTCCAAGAGTGGGATCAGAGCGAGCACGGATCGTGTCCCACACTGGGTTCAGAGCGAGCATGGGCTCAGTCCCACACTGGGATCAAAGCGAGTACGGGCCGAGTCCCACACGGGGATCAGAGCGAGCATGGGCAGAGTCCCGCACAGGGATAAGAGCGAGCACTCGCCGCGTACCACACTGGGATCACACCGAGTATGGGCCAAGTCCCACACTGGTATCAGAGCGAGCACGGGCCGAGTCCCACACTGGGATCAGAGCGAGCTCGGGCCGAGTCCCACACTGGGATCAGAGCGAGCACAGGCCGGTCCCACACTGGGATCAGAGCGAGCACGGGCCCCGTCCCACACTGGGATCAGAGCGAGCTCGGGCCGAGTCCCAGAGTGGGATCAGAGCGGGCACGGGCCGAGTACCACACTTGGATCAGAGCGAACACGGGCAGAGTCCCACACTGGGATCAGAGTGAGCACAGGCCGAGCCCTACACTGGGATCAGAGCGAGCACGGGCCGAGTACCACACTAGGATCAGAGTGAGCACGGGCCGAGTACCACACTTGGATCGGAGCGAACACGGGCCAAGTCCCACACTTGGATCAGAGCGAACACGGGCCGAGTCCCAGAGTGGGATCAGAGCGAGCACGGGCCGAGTCCCACACTGGGATCAGAGCGAGCTCGGGCCGAGTCACACACTGGGATCAGAGCGAGCACGAGCCGTGTCCCACACTGGGATCAGAGTGAGCACGGGCCGAGTCCCAGAGTGGGATCAGAGCGAGCACTAGCCGTGTCCCACACTTGGATCAGAGCGAACACGGGCCGAGTCCCACACTGGGATCAGAGCGAGCACGGGCCGAGTCCCAGAGTGGGATCAGAGCGAGCACGGATCGTGTCCCACACTGGGTTCAGAGCGAGCATGGGCTGAGTCCCACACTGGGATCAAAGCGAGTACGGGCCGAGTCCCACACGGGGATCAGAGCGAGCACAGGCAGAGTCCCGCACAGGGATAAGAGCGAGCACTCGCCGCGTACCACACTGGGATCACACCGAGTATGGGCCAAGTCCCACACTGGGATCAGAGCGAGCACGGGCAGAGTCCCACACTGGGATCATAGTGAGCACGGGCCGAGCCCTACACTGGGAGCAGAGCGAGCACGGGCCGAGTACCACACTGGGATCAGAGTGAGCACGGGCCGAGTCCCAGAGTGGGATCAGAGCGAGCTTGGGCCGAGTCACACACTGGGATCAGAGCGAGCACGGGCCGTGTCCCACACTGGGTTCAGAGCGAGCACGGGCCGAGTACCACACTTGGATCGGAGCGAACACGGGCCGAGTACCACACTTGGATCAGAGCGAACACGGGCCGAGTCCCAGAGTGGGATCAGAGCGAGCACGGGCAGAGTCCCACACTGGGATCAGAGTGAGCACGGGCCGAGCCCTACACTGGGAGCAGAGCGAGCACGGGCAGAGTACCACACTGGGATCAGAGTGAGCACGGGCCGAGTCCCAGAGTGGGATCAGAGCGAGCTCGGGCCGAGTCCCACACTGAGATCAGAGCGAGCACGGGCCCCATCCCACACTGGGATCAGAGCGAGCACTGGCCGAGTCCCACACTGGGATCAGAGCGAGCACGGGCCAAGTCCCACACTGGGATCAGAGTGAGCACAGGCCGAGCCCTACACTGGGATCAGAGTGAGCAAGGGCCGAGTCCCAGAGTGGGATCAGAGCGAGCACGGGCCGAGTCCCACACTGGGATCAGAGCGAGCATGGGCAATGTCCCAGAGTGGGATCAGAGCGAGCACGGGCCGAGTCCCACTCTGGGATCAGAGCGAGCACGGGCTGAGTCCCAGAGTGGGGTCAGAGCGAGCACGGGCCGAGTCCCACACTGGGATCAGAGCGAGCACGGACCGATTCCCACACTGGGATCAGAGCGAGCACAGGTAGAGTCCCACACTGGGATCAGAGCGAGCATGGGCCATGTCCCAGACTGGGATCAGAGCGAGCACGGGCCGTGTCCCAGAGAGGGATCAGAGCGAGCACGGGCCGAGTCCCAGAGTGGGATCAGAGCGAGCACGGGCCGAGTCCCAGAATTTGAATCAGAGCGAGCACGGACCGTGTCCTACACTGGGATCAGAGCGAGCACAGGCAGAGTCTCACACGGGGATCAGAGCGAGCACGGGCCGACTCCCAGAGTGGGATCAGAGCGAGCACGGATCGTGTCGCACACTGAGTTCAGAGTGAGCATGTGCTGAGTCCCACACTGGGATCAAAGCGAGTACGGGCCGAGTCCCACACGGGGATCAGAGCGAGCATGGGCTGGGTCCCACACTGGGATCAGAGCGAGCACAGGCAGAGTCCCGCACAGGGATAAGGGCGAGCACTCGCCGCATACCACACTGGGATCACACCGAGCATGGGCCAAGTCCCACACTGGGATCAGAGCGAGCACGGGCCGCGTCCCACACTGGGACCAGAGAGAGCAGGGGCCGAGTCCCACACTGGGATCAGAGTGAGCACGGGCCGAGTGCCACACTGGGATCAGAGTCAGCACGGGCCGAGTCCCACACTGGGATCCAGAACGAGTACGGGCCGAGTCCCCACGGGCCGAGTCCCACACTGGGATCCAGAACGAGTACGGGCCGAGTCCCAGAGTGGGATCATAGCGAGCACGGGTCGTGTCCCACACTGGGATCAGAGCAATCACGGTACGTGTCCCACACTGGGATCAGAGCGAGCCCAGGCCAAGTCCCACACTGGGATCAGAGTCAGCACGGGCCGTGTCCCACACTGGGATCAGAGCAAGTACGGGCCGTGTCCCACACTGGGATCAGAGCGAATACGGGCCGAGTCCCAGAATGGGATCAGAGTGAGCACAGGCCGAGTCCCACATTGGGATCAGAGCGGGTACGAGCCGTGTCCCACACTGGGATCAGAGCAAGTACGGGCCGTGTCCCACACTGGGATCAGAGCGAGCACGGGCCGAGTCCCAGAGTGGAATCAGAGCGAGCACGGGCCGGGTCCCATACTGGGATAAGAGCGAGCACGGGCCAGGTCCCACACTGGGATCAGAGCGAGCACAGGCAGAGTCCCACACTGGGATCAGAGCGGGTACAGGCCGAGTCCCAGAGTGGGATCAGAGCGAGCACAGGCCGAGTCCCACACTGGGATCAGAGCGGGTACGGGCCGTGTCCCAAAGTGGGATCCGAGCGAGCAAGGGCCGTGTCCCAGAGTGGGATCAGAGCGAGTACAGGCCGTGTCCAACACTGGGATCAGAGCGAGCATGGGCTGTGTCCCAGAGTGGGATCAGAGCAAATACGGGCCGAGTCCCAGAATGGGATTGGAGCGAGCACAGGCCGAGTCCCAGAGTGGGATCAGAGTGTGCACGGGCTGGGTCCCACACTGGGATCAGAGCGAGTCCAGGCCGAGTCCCACACTGGGATCAGAGCGAGCACGGCCCGAGTCCCACAGTGGGATCAGAGCGAGCACGGGCCGAGTCCCACACTGGGATCAGAGCAGGTACGGGCCGTGTCCCAGAGTGGGATCAGAGCGAGCACGGGCCGAGTCCCACACTGGGATCAGAACGAGCACAGGCCGAGTCCCAGAGTGGGATCAGAGCGAGCACGGGCGGGGTAACACACTGGGATCAGAGCGAGCACAGGCCCCAAAACACACTGGGATCAGAGCGAGCACAAGCCGTGTCCCAAACTGGGATCAGAGCGAGCTCAGGCCGAGTCCCATACTGGGATCAGAGCGAGCACGGGCCGAGTTCCCATACTGGGATCAGAGCGAGCATGGGCCGGGTCCCACACTGGGATCAGAGCGAGCACGGGCCCCGTCACACACTGGGATCAGAGCATGTACGGGCTGAGTCCCCCATGGGATCAGAGCGAGCACGGGCCAAGTCCCACACTGGGATCAGAACAAGCTCGGGCCGTGTCCCAGAGTGGGATTAGAGCGAGCACGGGCTGAGTCCCACACTGGGATCTGAGCGAGCACGGGCCGTGTCCCAAACTGGGATCAGAGCGAGCACAGGCCGAGTCCCAGACTGGGATCAGAGCGAGCACGGGCCCCGTCACACACTGGGATCAGAGCGAGCACGGGCCGAGTCCCAGAGTGGGATCAGAGCGAGCACGGGCCGAGTCCCAGAGTGGGATCAGAGCGAGCACGGGCCGAGTCCCACACTGGGATCAGAGCGAGCACGGGCCCCGTCACACACTGGGATCAGAGCGAGCACGGGCCGAGTCCCAGAGTGGGATCTGAGCGAGCACGGGCCCCTGTCACATACTGGGATCAGAGCATGTACGGGCTGAGTCCCCCATGGGATCAGAGCGAGCACGGGCCAAGTCCCACACTGGGATCAGAGCAAGCTCTGGCCGTGTCCCAGAGTGGGATCAGAGCGAGCACAGGCCGCGTCCCACACTGGGATCAGAACGAGCACGGGTCGTGTCCCACACTGGGATATGAGCGAGCACAGGCCGCGTCCCACACTGGGATCAGAGCGAGCACGGGCCCAATCCCAGAGTGGGATCAGAGCGAGCACGGGCCGAGTCCCACACTGGGATCAGAGCGGGTACGGGCCGAGTCCCAGAGTGGGATTAGAGCGAGCACGGGCCGAGTCCCACACTGGGATCAGAGCGGGTACGGGCCGAGTCCCAGAGTGGGATCAGAGCGAGCACGGGCCGTGTACCAAACTGGGATCAGAGCGAGCACAGGCCGAGTCCCATACTGGGATCAGAGCGAGCACGGGCCCCGTCACACACTGGGATCAGAGCGAGCACGGGCCGAGTCCCAGAGTGGGATCAGAGCGAGCACGGGTCGGGTCCCACACTGGGATCAGAGCAAGCACGGGCCGAGTCACACACTGGGATCAGAGCGAGCACGGGCCGAGTCCCAGAGTGGGATCAGAGCGAGCACGGGCCAAGTCCCACACTGGGATCAGAGCGAGCATGGGCCCCTGTCACACACTGGGATCTGAGCGAGCACGGGCCGTGTCCCAAACTGTGATCAGAGCGAGCACAGGCCGAGTCCCACACTGGGATCAGAGCGAGCACAGGCCGAGTCCCAGAGTGGGATCAGAGCGAGCACGGGCCCCTGTCACACACTGGGATCAGAGCATTTCCGGGCTGAATCCCCCATGGGATCAGAGCGAGCACGGGCCAGGTCCCACACTGGGATCAGAGCGAGCACGGGCCGTGTCCCAAAGTGGGATCAGAGCGAGCACAGGCCGCGTCCCACACTGGGATCAGAGCGAGCACGGGCCGTGTCCCACACTGGGATCAGAGCGAGCACGGGCCGAGTCCCACACTGGGATCAGAGCGAGCACGGACCGTGTCCCACACTGGGATCAGAGCGAGCACGGGTCATGTCCCACACTGGGATACGACCGAGCACAGGCCGTGTCCCACACTGGGATCAGAGCGAGCACGGGCCGAGTCCCACACTGGGATCAGAGCGAGCACGGGCCGTGTCCCAGAGTGGGATCAGAGCGAGCACAGGCCGCGTCCCACACTGGGATCAGAGCGAGCACGGGCCGTGTCCCACACTGGGATCAGAGCGAGCACAGGCCGTGTCCCACACTGGGATCAGAGTGAGCACGGGCCGTGTCCCACACTAGGATCAGAGCGAGCACGGGCCGTGTCCTACACTGGGATCAGAGCGAGCACGGGTCATGTCCCACACTGGGATACGACCGAGCACAGGCCGCGTCCCACACTGGGATCAGAGCGAGCTCGGGCCGTGTCCCAGAGTGGGATCAGAGCGTGTCACTGCTGGAGCCAAAGTGGGAGCAGAGCAAGTTCTGTATGGAGACAGCGTGGCCTCGTGTTCTGAATCCCAGCAGTCACCGACTTTTGTTGGAAAATGACTCGAACCTGAGTACTTTATAGTCACTTTTTATTAACATTCTGGACTTTTTAAAACCCTGTACTCTCATGCTCATCTATCTTTTCAACTAAAAGAGAAAATGCTGGAAAATCTCAGCAGGTCTGGCAGCATCTTAAGGAGAGCAAAGACCTGACTTTTCGAGTCTAACTGACCCTTTGTCAAAGCTGTTTTCTTTCCTTACTGATGCTGCCAGAACTGCTGAGATTTTCCAGCATTTTCTCTTTTGCTTTCAGATTCCAGCATCCGCAGTAATTTGCTTTTATATTTATAACTATTTCAATTCTGTGACTACCCTTGAAGTACCTGGTACCTAAGTTCTCTGTACTTCCGATAGCACTGTGAGGTGAAATTACAAACTTTTCACTGCACACATTTGCGTGCACATGACAATAAAGACGATTCTAGAATGTTTCATTCTCGAATATCAGAAGATAAAGTGCTCATGTTAGTACCTTACAAGGTGAACCGCTAAAAGGGAGAGTCAGTGGGCCATACAAGGTAGTTAGAAACTTTGGTAAAGTGACTTATCTGATAGAAACTTCAG
>NW_025209939.1:0-671 GCF_004010195.1 Chiloscyllium plagiosum
TCACTTTGCTTCTTTTCTTCTCTTTCCTCCTTTGCTTACAACGTTCCTTAAAACCTATCTTGATTTGCCCCAATCTCTATGTAGCTCAGTATCAAATTTTGTTTTATAGCACTCCTGTGCAGTATTCTGCGTTGTTTTAATCCATTAAACAAGCTAAAGGTTATTGCATTTCTGTGCTCCTTTATGCACTAGTGGTAATAATTGGTATAGCTCACACTTCTAATAAAGGAAGCATAATGTGAACCTGCAAATGTATCCTTCAAGAACTCAATGTTCTTGCACCAACATAATGGTGCAGTAATTAAAATTGGGAATGTACAAGTGTCTAGATTTAGCGGAGTGCTGGTATCTAAGGGTTGTGGGGCTGGAGGAGATTACAGATAAGAAGGGGACAAGGTCATGAAAGGATGTGAAAGCAAGGTTGAAAAGTTTAATGTCGTGACATTGTTCAATGGGGAGTTGATGGAGGTCAGCGAGCACAAGGGTGGTTCTGGGGAACAAGACTTGCTGTAAATTAACACATGGCAGCAGAGTTTTGGATGACCTGAAATTTATAGAGGGCAAGAATGGAGGAGACCAGCCAAGAATATATTGGTACAGTCAAGACTAGAAGTAACAAATGCATTAATGAGGTATTCAATAGCAGACAAGCTGTCAGCCCCAAAGTGTCC
>NW_025209939.1:4800-18000 GCF_004010195.1 Chiloscyllium plagiosum
GAGCAGGGAACCCAGGAACAGAGTGAGCAGGGAGACCTGGAACAGAAGGAGCAGGGAGCACTGGAACAGAGCGAGCAGGGAGCCCTGGAACAGAAGGAGCAGGGAGTTCTGGAACAGAGTGAGCAGGGAGCCCTGGAACAGAGTGAGTTGGGAGCTCTGGAATAATGTGAGCAGGGAGCCGTGGAACAGAGGGAGCAGGGAGCTCTGGGATAGTGTGAGCAGGGAGCCCAGTAACAGAGTGAGCAGGGAGCCCTGGAACAGAGTGACCAGGGAGCCCTGGAACAGAGGGAGCAGGGTTCCCTGGAACAGAGTGAGCAGGGAGCATTAGAACAGAGTGAGAAGTGAGCTCTGGAACAGAGTGAGCAGGGAGTCCTGCAAAAGAAGGAGTAGGGAGTTCTGGAGCAGAGCATGCAGGGAGCCCTCGAACAGAGTGAGTTGGAAGTTCTGGAATAGTGTGAGCAGGGAGCCCTAGAACATAGCGAGCAGGGAGACCTGGAACAGAGTGAGCTGGGAGCCCTCGAAAAGAGTGAGTAGGGAGCTCTGGGATTGTGTGAGCAGGGAGCCCTGGAACAGAGTGAGCAGGGAGCCGTAGAACAGAGTGCATAGGGTGCCCTGGAACAGAGTGAGCAGGGAGCCCTGGAACAGAGCGAGTAGAGAGCCCTGGAACAGAGCGAGTAGAGATCCCTGGAACAGAGTGAGCAGGGAGCCCTGGAACATAGTGAGCAGGGAGCCCTGGAACAGAGCGAGCAGGGAGCCCTGGAATAGAGCGAGCAGGGAGCCCTGGAAAAGAAGGAGCACGGAGTTCTGGAACAGAGTGAGCAAGGAGCCGTGGAACAGAGGGAGTTGGGAGCTCTGGAATAATGTGAGCAGGGGGCCCTGGAACAGAGGGAGGAGGGAGCCCTCGAACTGAGTGAGCAAGGAGCCCAAGAAAAGAGTGAGTAGGGAGCTCTGGGACAGTGTGAGCAGGGAGCCCTGGAACAGAGTGAGCAGGGAGCCCTGCAACAGAGTGGGCAGGGAGCCCTGGAACAGAGTGAGCAGGGAGCCCTGGAACAGAGTGAGCAGGGAACTCAGGAACAGAGCGAACAGATAGTTTAGGAACAGAGTTAGCAGGGAGCCCTAGAACAGTGTGAGGAGGGGGCAATGAATCAGAGTGAGGAGGGAGCACGAGAAAACAGTGAGGAGGGGGCAATGAATCAGAGTGAGGAGGGTGCATTGGAACTGAACGGGCAGGGTGCCCTGGAATATAGCAAGCAGATAGCTCTGAAGCAGAGTGAGCAGGAATCCCTTCGAATAGTATGAGCAGGGAGTTCTGGAACAGATTGAGCAGGGAGCCCTGGAACAGAGTGAGCAGGGAGGCCTGGAACAGAGTGAGCAGGTTCCCTGGAACAGAGTGAGCAGGGAGCCCTGGAACAGAGTGCGCAGGGAGGCCTGGAACAGAGTGAGCAGATTCCCTGGAACAGAGTGCGCATGGTGCCCTGGAACAGAGTGAGCAGGTTCCCTGGAACAGAGTGAGCAGGGAGCCCTGGAACAGAGTGAGCAGCGAGCCCTGGAACAGAGTGAGCAGGGAGCCCTGGAACAGAGTGCGCAGGGAGGCCTGGAACAGAGTGAGCAGGTTCCCTGGAACAGAGTGAGCAGGGAGCCCTGGAACAGAGTGCGCAGGGAGGCCTGGAACAGAGTGAGCAGGTTCCCTGGAACAGAGTGAGCAGCGAGCCCTGGAACAGAGTGAGCAGGTTCCCTGGAACAGAGTGAGCATGGAGACCTGGAACAGTGTGAGCAGGGAGCCCTGGAACAGTGTGAGCAGGGAGCCCTGGAACAGTGTGAGCAGGGAGCACTGGAACAGAGTGAGAAGGGAGCCCTCGAAAAGAGTGAGTAGGGAGCTCTGGGATAGTGCGAGCAGGGAGCCCAGGAACAAAGGGAGCAGTGAGCCGTAGAACAGAGTGCGCAGGGTGCCCCGGAACAGAGTGAGCAGGGTTCCCTGGAACAGAGTGAGCAGGGAGCATTGGAACAGAGTGAGCAGGGAGCCCTGGAACAGAGTGAGCAGGGAGCATTGGAACAGAGTGAGCAGGGCGCCCTGGAACAGAGTGTGCAGGGAGCCCTAGAACAGAGTGAGCAGGGAGCCCTGGAACAGTGTGAGCAGAGAGCCCTGGAACAGAGTGAGCAGGGAGCCCTGGAACAGAGTGAGCAGGGAGCCCTGGAACAGAAGGAGCAGGGGGTTCTGGAACAGAGTGAGCAGGGAGCCCTGGAACAGAGTGAGCAGGGAGCCCTGGAACAGAAGGAGCAGGGAGCCCTGGAACAGAGTGAGTTGGGAGCTCTGGGATAGTGTGAGCAGGGAGCCCTGGAACAGAGTGAGCAGGGAGCCCTGGAACAGAGTGAGTTGCGAGCTCTGGAATAATGTGAGCAGGGAGCCCTGGAACAGAGGGAGCAGGGAGCTCTGGGATAGTGTGAGCAGGGAGCCCTGGAACAGAGTGAGCAGAGAGCCCTGGAACAGAGGGAGCAGGGTTCCCCAGAACAGAGTGAGCAGGGAGCATTGGAACAGAGTGAGAAGTGAGCTCTGGAACAGAGTGAGCAGGGAGCCCTAGAACAGAGTGAGTAGGGAGTTCTGGAACAGAGTGAGCAGGGAGCCCTGCAAAAGAAGGAGTAGGGAGTTCTGGAGCAGACCATGCAGGGAGCCCTCGATCAGAGTGAGTTGGAAGCTCTGGAATAGTGTGAGCAGGGAGCCCTAGAACATAGCGAGCAGGGAGCCCTAGAACAGAGCGAGCAGGGAGCCCTGGAACAGAGTGAGCAGGGAGCCCTGGAACAGAGTGAGCAGGGAGAGATGGAGCAGAGTTAGCAGTGAGTTCAGGAACAGAGCGAACAGATAGCCCAGGAACAGAGTTAGCAGGGAGCCCTAGAACTGTGTGAGGAGGGGGCAATGATTCAGAGTGAGGAGGGAGCACTAGAACAGAGTGAGGAGTGGGCAATGAAACAGAGTGAGGAGGGTGCATTGGAACTGAACGGGCAGGGTGCCCTGGAATATAGCAAGCAGATAGCTCTGAAGCAGAGCGAGCAGGAATCCCTTCGAATAGTGTGAGCAGGGAGATCTGGAACAGATTGAGCAGGGAGCCCTGGAACAGAGTGAGCAGGGAGGCCTGGAACAGAGTGAGCATGGAGACCTTGAACAGTGTGAGCAGGGAGCCCTGGAACAGAGTGAGCCGGGAGGCCTTGAACAGTGTGAGCAGGGAGCCCTGGAACAGAGTGAGCAGGGAGCTCTGGATCAGTGTGAGCAGGGAGGCCTGGAACAGTGTGAGCAGGGAACCCTGGAACAGTGTGAGCAGGGAGGCCTGGAACAGAGTGAGCAGGGAGACCTGGAACAGAGTGAGCAGGGAGCACTGGAACAGTATGAGCAGGGTGCCCTGGAACAGAGTGTGCAGGGAGCTCTGGAACAGTGTGAGGAGGGAGGCCTGGAACAGTGTGAGCAGAGTGGCCTGGAACAGAGCGAGCAGGGAGACCTGGAAAAGAGTGAGCAGGGAGCTTTGGAACTGTGTGAGCAGGGAGCCCTGGAACAGAGTGAGCAGGGAGCCCAGGAATAGAGTGAGCAGGGAGCCCTGGAACAGAGGGAGCAGGGTTCCCCGGAACAGAGTGAGGAGGGAGCATTGGAACAGAGTGAGAAGTGAGCTCTGGAACAGAGTGAGCAGGGAGCCCTCGAACAGAGTGAGTTGGAAGCTCTGGAATAGTGTGAGCAGGGAGCCCTAGAACATAGCGAGCAGGGAGCCCTAGAACAGAGCGAGCAGGGAGCCCTGGAACAGAGTGAGCTGGGAGCCCTCAAAAAGTGTGAGTAGGGAGCTCTGGGATAGTGTGAGCAGGGAGCCCTGGAACAGAGTGAGCTGGGAGCCGTAGAACAGAGTACACAGGGTGCCCTGGAACAGAGTGAGCAGGGAGCCCTGGAACAGAGCGAGTAGGGAGCCTTGGAACAGAGCGAGCAGGGAGCCCTGGAAGAGAGTGAGCAGGGAGCCATTGAACAGAGTGCACAGGGTGCCCTGGAACAGTGTGAGCAGGGAGCCCTGGAACAGAGCGAGTAAGGAGCCCTGGAACTGAGCGAGCAGGGAGCCCTGGAACAGAGCGAGCAGGGAGCCCTGGAAGAGAGTGAGCAGGGAGCCATTGAACAGAGTGCACAGGGTGCCCTGGAACTGAGCGAGCAGGGAGCCCTGGAACAGAGTGAGCAGGGAGCCGTAGAACAGAGTGAGCAGGGTGCCCTGGAACAGAGTGAGCAGGGAGCCCTGGAACAGAGCGAGTAGGGAGCCCTGGAACAGAGCGAGCAGGGAGCCCTGGAACAGAGTGAGCAGGGAGCCGTAGAACAGAGTGCGCAGGGTGCCCTGGAACAGAGTGAGCAGGGAGCCGTAGAACAGAGTGCGCATGGTGCCCTGCAACAGAGTGAGCAGGGAGCCCTGGAACAGAGTGAGCAGGGAGCCCTGGAACAGAGCAAGCAGGGAGCCCTGGAACAGAGCGAGCAGGGAGCCCTGGAAAAGAAAGAGCAGGGAGTTCTGGAACAGAGTGAGCAGGGAGCCGTGGAACAGAGTGAGTTGGGAGCTCTGGAATAATGTGAGCAGGGGGCCCTGGAACAGAGGGAGGAGGGAGCCCTCGAACTGAGTGAGCAAGGAGCCCTAGAAAAGAGTGAGTAGGGAGCTCTGGGATAGTGTGAGCAGGGAGCCCAGGAACAAAGCGAGCAGGGTTCCCCGGAACAGAGTGAGCAGGGAGCATTGGAACAGAGTGAGAAGTGAGCTCTGGAACAAAGTGAGCAGGGAGCCCAGGAACAGAGTGAGCAGGGAGCCACAGAACAGAGTGAGCAGGGAGCATTGGAACAGAGTGAGAAGTGAGCCCTAGAACGGAAGGAGCAGGGAGCCTTGGAACAGAGTGAGCAGGGAGCCCTGGAACAGAGTGAGCAGGGAGCCCTGGAACAGAGTGAGCAGGGAGCCCAGGAACAGAGCGAGCAGGGAGCCCTGGAACAGAGTGAGAAGGGAGCTCTCGAAAAGAGTGAGTAGCGAGCTCTGGGATAGTGTGAGCAGGGAGCCCAGGAACAAAGTGAGCAGGGAGCCGTAGAACAGATTGCGCAGGGTGCCCTGGAACAGAGTGAGCAGGGTACCCTGGAACAGAGTGAGCAGGGAGCATTGGAACAGAGTGAGCAGGGAACCCAGGAACAGAGTGAGCAGGGAGCCCTGGAACAGAGTGAGCAGGGAGCCGCAGAACAGATGGAGCAGGGAGTTCTGGAACAGTGTGAGCAGAGAGCCCTGGAACAGAGTGAGCAGGGAGCCCTGGAACAGAGTGTGCAGGGAGCCCGTGAACAAGGAGAGCAGGGAGCCCTGGAACAGAGTGAGCAGGGAGCTCTGGACCAGAGTGAGCAGGGAGCCCTGGAACAGAGTGAGCAGGGAACCGAGGAACAGAGTGAGCAAGGAGCCCTGGAACAGAGTAAGCAGGGAGCCCTGGAACAGAGTGTGCAGGGAGCCCTGGAACAGAGTGAGGAGGGGGCAATAAAACAGAGTGAGGAGGGTGCATTGGAACTGAACGGGCAGGGTGCCCTGGAACAGAGCAAGCAGATAGCTCTGAAGCAGAGCGAGCAGGAATCCCTTCGAATAGTGTGAGCAGGGAGTTCTGGAACAGAGTGAGCAGGGAGCCCTGGAACAGAGTGAGCAGGGAGGCCTGGAATAGTGTGAGCAGGGAGCCCTGGAACAGAGTGAGCAGGGAGCCCTGGAACAGTGTGAGCAGGGAGGCCTGGAACAGTGTGAGCAGGCAGCCCTGGAACAGAGTGAGCAGGTAGCTCTGAATCAGTGTGAGCAGGGAGGCCTGGAACAGTGCGAGCAGGGAACCCTGGAACAGTGTGAGCAGGGAGGCCTGGAACAGAGTGAGCAGGGAGACCTGGAACAGAGTGAGCAGGGAGCCCTGGAACAGAGTGAGCAGGGAGCCTTTGAACAGAGTGAGTTGGGAGCTCTGGAATAATGTGAGTCGGGAGTTCTGGAACAGAGTGAGCAGGGAGCCCTGGAACAGAGTGAGCAGTGAGCCCTGGAACAGAGTGAGCAGGGAGCCCTGTGACAGAGTGAGCAGGGAGTCCTGGAACAGAGTGAGCAGGGAGTCTTGGAATAGAGTGAGCAGGGAGCCCTGGAACAGAGTGAGCAGGGAGAGATGGAGCTGAGTGAGCAAGGAGCCCTGGAACAGAGTAAGCAGGGAGCCCTGGAACAGAGTGAGCAGGGAGCTCTGGATCAGTGTGAGCAGGGAGCCCTGGAACAGTGTGAGCAGGGAACCCTGGAACAGTGTGAGCAGGGAGGCCTGGAACAGAGTGAGCAGGGAGACCTGGAACAGAGTGAGCAGGGAGCCCTGGAACAGTATGAGCAGGGTGCCCTGGAACAGAGTGAGCAGGGAGCTCTGGAACAGTGTGAGCAGGGATGCCTGGAACAGTGTGAGCAGAGTGGCCTGGAACAGAGCGAGCAGGGAGACCTGGAACAGAGTGAGCATGGAGACCTGGAACAGAGTGAGCAGGGAGCTTTGGAACTGTGTGAGCAGGGAGCCCAGGAATAGAGTGAGCAGGGAGTTCTGTAACAGAGTGAGCAGGGGCCTAGGGAGTGAAGAGGGAGTCCTGGAACATTATGAGCAGAGAGCCCTGGAACAGTGTGTGCAGGGAGTTCTGGAACAGAGCGAGCAGAGAGCCCTGGAACAGAGTGAGCAGGGAGCCCTGGAACAGAGTGAGCAGGGAGCCGTGGAACAAAGTGAGCAGGGTGCCCTGGAACAGAGTGAGCAGGGAGTCCCGGAACAGAGTGAGTTGGGAGCTCTGGAATAATGTGAGCAGGGAGTTCTGGAACAGTGTGAGCAGAGAGCCCTGGAACAGAGTGAGCAGGGTGCCCTGGAACAGAGTGAGCAGGGAGCCCGTGAACAAGGAGAGCAGGGAGCCCTGGAACAGAGTGAGCAGGGAGCCCTGCAACAGAGTGAGCAGGGAGCCCTGGAACAGAGTGAGCAGGGAGCCCTGGAACAGAGTGAGCAAGGAGTTCAGGAACAGAGCGAACAGATCGCCCAGGAACAGAGTTAGCAGGGAGCCCTAGAACAGTGTGAGGAGGGGGCAAAGTATAAGAGTGAGGAGGGAGCCCTAGAACAGAGTGAGGAGGTGGCAATGAAACAGAGTGAGGAGGGTGCATTGGAACTGAACGGGCAGGGTTCCCTGGAATAGAGCAAGCAGATAGCTCTGAAGCAGAGCGAGCAGGAATCCCTTCGAATAGTGTGAGCAGGGAGTTCTGGAACAGAGTGAGCAGGGAGCCCTGGAACAGAGTGAGCAGGGAGAGATGGAGCAGAGTGAGCAGTGAGTTCAGGAACAGAGCGAACAGATCGCCCAGGAACAGAGTTAGCAGGGAGCCCTAGAACAGTGTGAGGAGGGGGCAAAGTATAAGAGTGAGGAGGGAGCCCTAGAACAGAGTGAGGAGGTGGCAATGAAACAGAGTGAGGAGGGTGCATTGGAACTGAACGGGCAGGGTGCCCTGGAATAGAGCAAGCAGATAGCTCTGAAGCAGAGCGAGCAGGAATCCCTTCGAATAGTGTGAGCAGGGAGTTCTGGAACAGAGTGAGCAGGGAGCCCTGCAACAGAGTGAGCAGGGAGTTCTGGAACAGAGTGAGCAGGGAGCCCTGCAACAGAGTGAGCAGGGAGTTCTGGAACAGAGTGAGCAGGGAGCCCTGCAACAGAGTGAGCAGGGAGTTCTGGAACAGAGTGAGCAGGGAGCCCTGCAACAGAGTGAGCAGGGAGCCCTGGAACAGAGTGAGTTGGGAGCTCTGGAATAATGTGAGCAGGGAGTTCTGGAACAGTGTGAGCAGAGAGCCCTGGAACAGAGTGAGCAGGGAGCCCTGCAACAGAGTGAGCAGGGAGCCCTGGAACAGAGTGAGCAGGGAGCCCTGCAACAGAGTGAGCAGGGAGCCCTGGAACAGAGTGAGCAGGGAGCCCTGCAACAGAGTGAGCAGGGAGCCCTGGAACAGAGTGAGCAGGGAGCCCTGCAACAGAGTGAGCAGGGAGCCCTGGAACAGAGTGAGCAGGGAGCCCTGCAACAGAGTGAGCAGGGAGCCCTGGAACAGAGTGAGCAGGGAGCCCTGCAACAGAGTGAGCAGGGAGCCCTGGAACAGAGTGAGCAAGGAGTTCAGGAACAGAGCGAACAGATCGCCCAGGAACAGAGTTAGCAGGGAGCCCTGTAACAGAGTGAGCAGGGAGCCCAGGATCAGAGTGAGCAGGGAGCCCTGGAACAGAGTGAGCAAGGAGTTCAGGAACAGAGCGAACAGATCGCCCAGGAACAGAGTTAGCAGGGAGCCCTGTAACAGAGTGAGCAGGGAGCCCAGGATCAGAGTGAGCAGGGAGCCCTGGAACAGAGTGAGCAGGGAGCCCTGGAACAGAGTGAGCAGGGAGCCCTGGAACAGAGTGAGCAGGGAGCCCTGGAACAGAGTGAGTTGGGAGCTCTGGAATAATGTGAGCAGGGAGTTCTGGAACAGTGTGAGCAGAGAGCCCTGGAACAGAGTGAGCAGGGAGCCCTGGAACAGAGTGAGCAGGGAGCCCTGGAACAGAGTGAGCAGGGAGCCCTGGAACAGAGTGAGCAGGGAGCCCTGGAACAGAGTGAGCAGGGAGCCCTGGAACAGAGTGAGCAGGGAGCCCTGGAACAGAGTGAGCAGGGAGCCCTGGAACAGAGTGAGCAGGGAGCCCTGGAACAGAGTGAGCAGGGAGCCCTGGAACAGAGTGAGCAGGGAGCCCTGGAACAGAGTGAGCAGGGAGCCCTGGAACAGAGTGAGCAGGGAGCCCTGGAACAGAGTGAGCAGGGAGCCCTGGAACAGAGTGAGCAGGGAGCCCTGGAACAGAGTGAGCAGGGAGCCCTGGAACAGAGTGAGCAGGGAGCCCTGGAACAGAGTGAGCAGGGAGCCCTGGAACAGAGTGAGCAGGGAGCCCTGGAACAGAGTGAGCAGGGAGCCCTGGAACAGAGTGAGCAGGGAGCCCTGGAACAGAGTGAGCAGGGAGCCCTGGAACAGAGTGAGCAGGGAGCCCTGGAACAGAGTGAGCAGGGAGCCCTGGAACAGAGTGAGCAGGGAGCCCTGGAACAGAGTGAGCAGGGAGCCCTGGAACAGAGTGAGTTGGGAGCTCTGGAATAATGTGAGCAGGGAGTTCTGGAACAGTGTGAGCAGAGAGCCCTGGAACAGAGTGAGCAGGGAGCCCTGGAACAGAGTGAGCAGGGAGCCCTGGAACAGAGTGAGCAGGGAGCCCTGGAACAGAGTGAGCAGGGAGCCCTGGAACAGAGTGAGCAGGGAGCCCTGGAACAGAGTGAGCAGGGAGCCCTGGAACAGAGTGAGCAGGGAGCCCTGGAACAGAGTGAGCAGGGAGCCCTGGAACAGAGTGAGCAGGGAGCCCTGGAACAGAGTGAGCAGGGAGCCCTGGAACAGAGTGAGCAGGGAGCCCTGGAACAGAGTGAGCAGGGAGCCCTGGAACAGAGTGAGCAGGGAGCCCTGGAACAGAGTGAGCAGGGAGCCCTGGAACAGAGTGAGCAGGGAGCCCTGGAACAGAGTGAGCAGGGAGCCCTGGAACAGAGTGAGCAGGGAGCCCTGGAACAGAGTGAGCAGGGAGCCCTGGAACAGAGTGAGCAGGGAGCCCTGGAACAGAGTGAGCAGGGAGCCCTGGAACAGAGTGAGCAGGGAGCCCTGGAACAGAGTGAGCAGGGAGCCCTGGAACAGAGTGAGCAGGGAGCCCTGGAACAGAGTGAGCAGGGAGCCCTGGAACAGAGTGAGCAGGGAGCCCTGGAACAGAGTGAGTTGGGAGCTCTGGAATAATGTGAGCAGGGAGTTCTGGAACAGTGTGAGCAGAGAGCCCTGGAACAGAGTGAGCAGGGAGCCCTGGAACAGAGTGAGCAGGGAGCCCTGGAACAGAGTGAGCAGGGAGCCCTGGAACAGAGTGAGCAGGGAGCCCTGGAACAGAGTGAGCAGGGAGCCCTGGAACAGAGTGAGCAGGGAGCCCTGGAACAGAGTGAGCAGGGAGCCCTGGAACAGAGTGAGCAGGGAGCCCTGGAACAGAGTGAGCAGGGAGCCCTGGAACAGAGTGAGCAGGGAGCCCTGGAACAGAGTGAGCAGGGAGCCCTGGAACAGAGTGAGCAGGGAGCCCTGGAACAGAGTGAGCAGGGAGCCCTGGAACAGAGTGAGCAGGGAGCCCTGGAACAGAGTGAGCAGGGAGCCCTGGAACAGAGTGAGCAGGGAGCCCTGGAACAGAGTGAGCAGGGAGCCCTGGAACAGAGTGAGCAGGGAGCCCTGGAACAGAGTGAGCAGGGAGCCCTGGAACAGAGTGAGCCGGGAGGCCTTGAACAGTGTGAGCAGGGAGCCCTGGAACAGAGTGAGCAGGGAGCTCTGGATCAGTGTGAGCAGGGGGGCCTGGAACAGTGTGAGCAGGGAACCCTGGAACAGTGTGAGCAGGGAGGCCTGGAACAGAGTGAGCAGGGAGACCTGGAACAGAGTGAGCAGGGAGCCCTGGAACAGTGTGAGCAGGGAGGCCTGGAACAGAGTGAGCAGGGAGCTTTGAAACTGTGTGAGCTGGGAGCCCTGGAACAGAGTGAGCAGGGAGCCCAGGAATAGAGTGAGCAGGGAGTTCTGTAACAGAGTGAGCAGGAATCCCTTCGAATAGTATGAGCAGGGAGTTCTGGAACAGATTGAGCAGGGAGCCCTGGAACAGAGTGAGCAGGGAGGCCTGGAACAGAGTGAGCAGGTTCCCTGGAACAGAGTGAGCAGGTTCCCTGGAACAGAGTGCGCATGGTGCCCTGGAACAGAGTGAGCAGGTTCCCTGGAACAGAGTGAGCAGGGAGCCCTGGAACAGTATGAGCAGGGAGCCCTGGAACAGAGTGAGCAGGGAGCCCTGGAACAGGGTGAGCAGGGAGCCCTGGAACAGAGTGAGCATGGAGACCTGGAACAGTGTGAGCAGGGAGCCCTGGAACAGTGTGAGCAGGGAGCCCTGGAACAGAGTGAGCTGGGAGCTCTGGAACAGAGTGAGAAGGGAGCCCTCAAAAAGAGTGAGTAGGGAGCTCTGGGATAGTGTGAGCAGGGAGCCCAGGAACAAAGTGAGCAGGTTCCCTGTAACCGAGTGAGCAGGGAGCCCTGGAACAGAGTGAGCAGGGAGGCCTAGGAACAGAGTGAAGAGGGAGTCCTGGAACATTATGAGCAGAGAGCCCTGGAACAGTGTGTGCAGGGAGTTCAGGAACAGAGCGAGCAGGGAGCCCTGGAACAGAGAGAGTAGGGAGCCCTGGAAAACTGAGAGTAGGGAGCCCTGGTACAGTATGAGCTGGGAGCCCTGGAATAGAGTGAGCAGAGAGTCCTGGAATAGTGTGTGCAGGGAGCCCTGGAACAGAGCGAACAGGGAACCCAGGAACAGAGCGAGCAGGGAGCCCCGGAACAGTATGAGCAGGGTTCCCCGGAACAGAGCGAGCAGGGAGCCCTGGAACAGTATGAGCAGGGAGCCCTGGAACAGAGTGAGCAGGGAGCCCTCGAACAGAGTGAGCAGGGAGTTCTGGAACAGTGTGAGCAGAGAGCCCTGGAACAGAGCGAACAGGGACCCCTCGAACAGAGTGAGCAGGGAGAACTGGAACAGTGTGTGCAGGGGGTCCTGGAACAGAGTGAGCAGGGAGCCCAGGAATAGAGTGAACAGGGAGTTCTGTAACAGAGTGAGCAGGGGCCTAGGAACAGAGTGAAGAGGGAGTCCTGGAACATTATGAGCAGAGAGCCCTGGAACGGTGTGTGCAGGGAGTTCAGGAACAGAGCGAGCAGGGAGCCCTGGAACAGAGAGAGTAGGGAGCCCTGGTACAGTATGAGCTGGGAGCCCTGGAATAGAGTGAACAGGGAGTCCTGGTATAGTGTGTGCAGGGAGCTCTGGAACAGAGCGAACAGGGAACCCAGGAACAGAGCGAGCAGGGAGCCCCGGAACAGTATGAGCAGGGAGCTCTGGAAGAGTGTGAGCAGGGAGCCCTCGAACAGAGCGAACAGTGAACCCAGGAACAGAGCCAGCAGGGAACTCTAGAACAGTGTGAGCAGGGAGCTCTGGAAGAGTGTGAGCAGGGAGCCCTGGAACAGAGCGATCAGGGAGCCCTGGAACAGAGTGAGCAGGGAGCCCCGGAACAGTATGAGCAGGGTTCCCCGGAACAGAGCGAGCAGGGAGCCCTGGAACTGTTTGAGCAGGGAGCCCTGGAACAGAGTGAGCAGGGAGCCCTCGAACAGAGTGAGCAGGGAGTTCTGGAACAGTGTGAGCAGAGAGCCCTGGAACAGAGCAAGCAGGGAGCCCTCGAACAGAGTGAGCAGGGAGTACTGGAACAGTGTGTGCAGCGGGTTCTGGAACAGAGTGAGCAGGGAGCATTGGAACAGAGTGAGCAGGGAACCCAGGAACAGAGTGAGCATGGAGCCCTGGAACAGAGTGAGCAGGGAGCCCTGGAACAGAGTGTGCAGGGTGCCCAGGAACAGTGTGAGCAGGTTTTTCACTGCCCTTCTATACTGGTGTACACCTGACGATGACGGTGCTAGAGTAGTTCAGTGATTATCGCTGTTGCCTCACAGCGCCAGGGGCCTGGGTTTGATTCCAGCTTAAGGAACTGGCTGTGTGGCGTTTGCACATTGTCTTTTTATTTGTGTGGGTTTTCTCTGGGTCCTCTGGTTTCCTCCCACTGTCTAATGATATGCAGATTAGGTGGATTGATATTGTTCAGATGGATTAGCCATTGGATGTGTAGGGTAGGGGGTGAATCTAGGTGGAAGGTCCTTGAGGGGTGGCATGGGTCAAATGGCCTGCTTCCATGTTGTAGAGATTCTATAATTCCAGGGGCAGCACATTGGCTACGTGGCTAGGGCTGCTGCCTCACAGCACCAGGGTCTGAGGTTCAATTCTGGCCCTGGACAACTGTTTGTGTGGAGTTTGCACATTCTCCCCATGTCTGTGGGGTTTCCTCCCCCAGTCCAAAGATGGGCAGGTTAGCTGAACTGGCCATGCTAAAATTGCCCATAGTGTTAGGTGCATTAGTCAGATGGAAATGGATCTGGGTGGGTTATTCGTCAGTGTGGACTGGTTGGGCCGAAGGGCCTGTGTCTGCACTGTAGGGAATTCCATCTCTTCTTTTATTTTGACATTTTTCTCTTCATTCCTTAAGAATACTATTTCCATCTCCAGATTTTCTATTCCTCTCATTTCCTTGTTGATTC
>NW_025209940.1:0-1490 GCF_004010195.1 Chiloscyllium plagiosum
TGGCGCTGACATCGTGCATGTACAGAACGAAATGAAGACTGGCGTCACATTGTTCATGTACAGAATGACATGAAGACTGGCACTGACATCGTGCATGCACAGAACGACATGAAGACTGGCGTCACATTGTGCATGCACAGAATGACATGAAGACTGGCGCTGACATCGTGCATGTACAGAACGACATGAAGACTGGCGCTGACATCGCGCATGTACAGAACGACACGAAGACTGGTGCTGACATCGTGCATGCACAGAACGACATGAAGACTGGCGTCACATTGTGCATGTACAGAATGACATGAAGACTGGCACTGACATCGTGCATGTGCAGAACGACATGAAGACTGGCACTGACATCGTGCATGCACAGAATGACATGAAGACTAGCGTCACATTGTGCATGTACAGAACAACAGGAAGGTTGGCGCTGACATCGCGCATGTACAGAACGACATGAAGACTGGTACTGACATTGCACATGTACAGAATGACATGAAGACTGGCGCTGACATCGTGCATGTACAGAACGACATGAAGACTGGCACTGAAATCGGGCATGTACAGAATGAAATGAAGACTGCCACTGACATCGCGCATGTACAGAATTACATGAAGACTGGCGCTGACATTGCGCATGTACAGATCGACATGAAGACTGGCGTCACATTGTGCATGTACAGAACGACATGAAGACTGGCACTGACATCGTGGATGTACAGAACGACATGAAGACTGGCGCTGACATCGTGCATGTACAGAACAACATGAAGACTGGCACTGACATCGTGGATGTACAGAACGACATGAAGACTGGCACTGACATCGTGCATGTACAGAATGACATGACAACTGGCGCTGACATCGTGCATGTAGAGAACGACATGATGATTGGCACTGACATTGTGCGTGTTCAGATTGACATGAAGACTGGCACTGACATCATGCATGTTCAGAATGACATGAAGACTGGCACTGACATTGTGCATGTTCAGATTGACATGAAGACTGGCACTGACATCATGCATGTACAGAACGACATGAAGACTGGCACTGACACATCGCGCATGTACAGAACGACATGAAGTCTGGCACTGACATCGTGAATGTTCAGATTGGCATGAAGACTGGAACTGACATCATGCATGTACAGAATGACAGGAAGACTGGCGCTGAAATTGCACATGGACAGAACGATATGAAGACTGGCGCTGACATCGTGCTTGTACAGAATGACATGAAGACTGGCGCTGACATCGCGCATGTACAGAACGACATGAAGACTGGCGTCACATTGCGCATGTTCAGAACGACATGAAGACTGGCGCTGACATCGTGCATGTACAGAATGACATGAAGACTGGCGCTGACATTGTGCATGTACAGAACGATATGAAGACTGGCGCTGACATCGTGCATGTACAGAATGACAGGAAGACTGGCGCTGACATCGTGCATGTACAGAACGATATGAAGACTGGCGCTGACAT
>NW_025209940.1:1558-18000 GCF_004010195.1 Chiloscyllium plagiosum
ACATGAAGACTGGCGCTGACATCGTGCATGTACTGAACAACATGAAGACTGGCACTGAAAATGTGCATGTACAGAACGACATGACGACTGGCGCTGACATCGTGCATGTAGAGACCGACATGACGACTGGCACTGACATTGTGCATGTTCAGATTGACATGAAGACTGGCACTGACATCATGCATGTTCAGAATGACATGAAGACTGGCACTGACATCGTGCATGTACAGAACGACATGAAGACTGGCGCTGACATCGTGCATGCACAGAACGACATGAAGACTGGCACTGACATTGCACATGTACAGAACGACATGAAGACTGGCACTGACATCGTGCATGTACAGAACGACATGAAGACTCGCACTGATATCGTGCATGCACAGAACGACATGAAGACTGGCGTCACATTGTGCATGTACAGAATGACATGAAGACTGGTGCTGACATCGTGCACGTACAGAAGGAAAGGAAGACTGGCGCTGACATCTTGCATGTACTGAACGACATGAAGACAGGCGCTGACATTGTTGATGTACAGAATGACATGATGACTGGCACTGACATCGTGCACGTACAAAACTACATGAATACTGGCGTTGACATCGTGCATGTACAGAACAACATGAAGTCTAGCACTGACATCGGGCATCTCCAGAATGAAATGAAGACTGGCACTGACATCGTGCATGTACAGAACGACATGACGTCTGGCGCTGACATCTTGCATGTACTGAACAACATGAAGACTGGCACTGACAATGTGCATGTACAGAACGACATGACGACTGGCACTGACATCGTGCACGTACAAAACTACATGAATACTGGCGTTGACATCGTGCATGTACAGAACAACATGTAGACTGGCACTGACAATGTGCATGTACAGAACGACATGATGTCTGGCACTGACATCGTGCATGTACAGAACGACATGAAGACTGGCACTGACATCGCGCATGTACAGACCGACATGGAGACTAGCGCTGACATCGCACATGTACTGAATGACAAGGAGACTGGCACTGACATCGCGCATGTTCAGAACGACATGAAGATTGGCGTGGACATCGCGCATGTACAGAACGACATGGAGACTAGCGCTGACATCGCACATGTACTGAATGACAAGGAGACTGGCACTGACATTGTGTATGTACAGAACGACATGATGACTGGCGCTGACTTCGTGCATGTACAGAACGACATGGAGACTGGCACTGACATCGCACATGTACTAAATGACAAGGAGACTGGCACTGACATTGTGTATGTACAGAACGACATGATGACTGGCGTGGACATCAAGCATTTGCAGAATGATATGAAGACTGGCACTGACATCGCGCATGTTCAGAACGACATGAAGATTGGCGTGGACATTGCGCATGTACAGAATGACATAAAGACTGGCACTGACATCGTGCATGTACAGAACGACATGAAGATTGGCGTGGACATCGCGCATGTACAGAACGACATGACGACTGGCGCTGACATCGTGCATGTGCAGATTGATATGAAGTCTGGCACTGACATCGTGCATGTACAGAACGACATGAAGACTGGCACTGACATTGTGCATGTTCAGATTGATATGAAGTCTGGCACTGACATCGTGCATGTACAGAACTACATGAAGACTGGCGCTGACATCGTGCATGTACGGAACTACATGAAGACTGGCGCTGACATCGTGCATGTACGGAACTACATGAAGACTGGCGCTGACATTGTGCATGTACAGAAATACATGAAGATTGGCACTGACATCGTGCATGTACAGAACTACATGAAGACGGGCGCTGACATCTTGCATGTACAGAACTACATGAAGACTGGCGCTGACATTACACATGTACAGAACGATATGAAGACTGGCACTGATATCGTGCATGCACAGAATGACATGAAGACTGGTGTTACATTGTGCATGTACAGAACGGCATGAAGTTTGGCGCTGACATTGCACATGTACAGAATAACATGAGGACTGGTGCTGACATTGTGCATGTACAGAATGACATGAAGACTGGCGCTGACATCTTGCATGTACTGAACGACATGAAGACAGGCGCTGACATTGTACATGTACAGAACGTCATAAAGACTGGCACTGACATCGTGCATGTACAGAACGATATGAAATCTGGCACTGACATCGCATATGTACATAACGACATGAAGACTGGCACTTACATTGCACATGTATAGAACGACGTGAAGACTGGCGCTGACATCGTGCATGTACAGATTGATATGAAAACTGGCACTGACATCGTGCATGTACAGAACTATATGAAGACTGGCAATGAAATCGTGCATGTACAGAACGACATGAAGTCTAGCACTGACATCGGGCATCTCCAGAATGAAATGAAGGCTGGCACTGACATCGTGCATGTACAGAACGACATGAAGTCTGGCGCTAACATTGTGCATGTACAGAACGACATGAAGTCTGGCGCTGACATCGTGCATGTACTGAACAACATGATGACTGGCACTGACAATGTGCATGTACAGAACGACATGAAGACTGGCACTGAAATCGTGCATGTACAGAACGACATGAAGTCTAGCACTGACAACGGGCATCTCCAGAATGAAATGAAGACTGGCGCTGACATTGTGCATGTACAGAACTACATGAAGACTGGCACTGACATCGTGCATGTACAGAACGACATGAAGTCTGGCGCTGACATCGTGCATGCACTGAACAACATGAAGACTGGCACTGATATCGTGCATGTACAGAACGACATGACGACTGGCGCTGACATCGTGCATGTACAGATTGACATGAAGACTGGCACTGACATCATGCATGTTCAGAATGACATGAAGACTGGCACTGACATCGTGCATGTACAGAACGACATGAAGACTGGCACTGACATCGCGCATGTACAGAACGACATGAAGACTGGCGCTGACATTGCACATGTACAGAACGATATGAAGACTGGCGCTGACTTCGGGCATGTACAGAACGACATGAAGACTGGCGCTGACATTGCAAATGTACAGAACGATATGAAGACTGGCGCTGACTTCGGGCATGTACAGAACGACATGAAGACTGGCACTGATATCGTGCATGCACAAAACGACATGAAGACTGGCGTCACATTGTGCATGTACAGAATGACATGAAGACTGGTGCTGACATCGTGCACGTACAGAACGAAAGGAAGACTGGCGCTGACATTGCACATGTACAGGAACGACATGAAGACTGGCGCTGACATTGTTCATGTACAGAACGACATGATGTCTGGCACTGACATCGTGCATGTACAGAACGACATGAAGACTGGCACTGACATCGCGCATGTACAGAACGACATGGAGACTAGCGCTGACATCGCACATGTACTGAATGACAAGGAGACTGGCACTGACATCGTGTATGTACAGAACGACATGATGACTGGCGTGGACATCAAGCATTTGCAGAATCATATGAAGACTGGCACTGACATCGTGCATGTTCAGAACGACATGAAGATTGGCGTGGACATTGCGCATGTACAGAATGACATAAAGAGTGGCACTGACATCGTGCATGTACAGAACGACATGAAGACTGGCACTGACATCGCGCATGTACAGAACAACATGAAGACTGGCGCTGACATCGTGCATGTACGGAACTACATGAAGACTGGCGCTGACATCGTGCATGTACAGAATGACATGAAGACTGGCGCTGACATCGTGCATGTACAGAACAATATGAAGACTGGCGCTGACATCGTGCATGTACAGAACGACATGAAGACTGGCACTGATATCGTGCATGTACAGAATAACATGAAGACTGGTGCTGACATCGTGCACGTACAGAACGAAAGGAAGACTGGCGCTGACATCTTGCATGTACTGAACGACATGAAGACAGGCGCTGACATTGTACATGTACAGAACGGCATGAAGATTGGCGCTGACATTGTGCATTTACAGAATAACATGAAGACTGGCACTGACATCGTGCACGTACAGAACGAAAGGAAGACTGGCGCTGACATCTTGCATATACTGAACGACATGAAGACAGGCGCTGACATTGTACATGTACAGAACGGCATGAAGACTGGCGCTGACATCATGCATGTACAGAACGACAATGAGACAGGCGCTGACATTGTACATGTACAGAACGGCATAAAGACTGGCACTGACATCGTGCATGTACAGAACAACATGAAGACAGGCGCTGACATCGTGCATGTACAGAACGACATGAAGACTGGCGCAGACATCGTGCATGTACAGAACGATATGAAATCTGGCACTGACATCGCACATGTACATAACGACATAAAGACTGGCAATTACATTGCACATGTACAGAACGACATGAAGACTGGCGGTAACATTGTGCATGCATAGAACGACGTGAAGACTGGCGCTGACATCGTGCATGTACAGAACGACATGAAGACTGGCGCTGACATCGTGCATGTACAGAACGACATGAAAACTGGGGCTGACATCGTGCATGTACAGATTGATATGAAAACTGGCGCTGACATCGTGCATGTTCTGACCAACATGAAGACTGGCGCTGACATCGTGCTTGTACAGAACGACATGAAAACTGGGGCTGACATCGTGCATGTACAGATTGATATGAAAACTGGCGCTGACATCGTGCATGTTCTGACCAACATGAAGACTGGCGTTGACATCGTGCATGTACAGAACTATATGAAGACTGGCGCTGACATCGTGCATGTACAGAACGACATGAAGTCTGGCGCTGACATCGTGCATGTACAGAACGACATGAAGTCTGGCGCTGACATCGTGCATGTACAGAACGACATGAAGTCTGGCGCTGACATCGTGCATGTACAGAACGACATGAAGTCTGGCGCTGACATCGTGCATGTACAGAACGACATGAAGTCTGGCGCTGACATCGTGCATGTACAGAACGACATGAAGTCTGGCGCTGACATCGTGCATGTACAGAACGACATGAAGTCTGGCGCTGACATCGTGCATGTACAGAACGACATGAAGTCTGGCGCTGACATCGTGCATGTACAGAACGACATGAAGACTGGCGCAGACATCGTGCATGTACAGAACGATATGAAATCTGGCACTGACATCGCATATGTACATAACGACATGAAGACTGGCACTTACATTGCACATGTATAGAACGACGTGAAGACTGGCGCTGACATCGTGCATGTACAGAACAACATGAAGACAGGCGCTGACATTGTACATGTACAGAACGGCATAAAGACTGGCACTGACATCGTGCATGTACAGAACAACATGAAGACAGGCGCTGACATTGTACATGTACAGAACGGCATAAAGACTGGCACTGACATCGTGCATGTACAGAACAACATGAAGACAGGCGCTGACATTGTACATGTACAGAACGGCATAAAGACTGGCACTGACATCGTGCATGTACAGAACAACATGAAGACAGGCGCTGACATTGTACATGTACAGAACGGCATAAAGACTGGCACTGACATCGTGCATGTACAGAACAACATGAAGACAGGCGCTGACATTGTACATGTACAGAACGGCATAAAGACTGGCACTGACATCGTGCATGTACAGAACAACATGAAGACAGGCGCTGACATTGTACATGTACAGAACGGCATAAAGACTGGCACTGACATCGTGCATGTACAGAACAACATGAAGACAGGCGCTGACATTGTACATGTACAGAACGGCATAAAGACTGGCACTGACATCGTGCATGTACAGAACAACATGAAGACAGGCGCTGACATTGTACATGTACAGAACGGCATAAAGACTGGCACTGACATCGTGCATGTACAGAACAACATGAAGACAGGCGCTGACATTGTACATGTACAGAACGGCATAAAGACTGGCACTGACATCGTGCATGTACAGAACAACATGAAGACAGGCGCTGACATTGTACATGTACAGAACGGCATAAAGACTGGCACTGACATCGTGCATGTACAGAACAACATGAAGACAGGCGCTGACATTGTACATGTACAGAACGGCATAAAGACTGGCACTGACATCGTGCATGTACAGAACAACATGAAGACAGGCGCTGACATTGTACATGTACAGAACGGCATAAAGACTGGCACTGACATCGTGCATGTACAGAACAACATGAAGACAGGCGCTGACATTGTACATGTACAGAACGGCATAAAGACTGGCACTGACATCGTGCATGTACAGAACAACATGAAGACAGGCGCTGACATTGTACATGTACAGAACGGCATAAAGACTGGCACTGACATCGTGCATGTACAGAACAACATGAAGACAGGCGCTGACATTGTACATGTACAGAACGGCATAAAGACTGGCACTGACATCGTGCATGTACAGAACAACATGAAGACAGGCGCTGACATTGTACATGTACAGAACGGCATAAAGACTGGCACTGACATCGTGCATGTACAGAACAACATGAAGACAGGCGCTGACATTGTACATGTACAGAACGGCATAAAGACTGGCACTGACATCGTGCATGTACAGAACAACATGAAGACAGGCGCTGACATTGTACATGTACAGAACGGCATAAAGACTGGCACTGACATCGTGCATGTACAGAACAACATGAAGACAGGCGCTGACATTGTACATGTACAGAACGGCATAAAGACTGGCACTGACATCGTGCATGTACAGAACAACATGAAGACAGGCGCTGACATTGTACATGTACAGAACGGCATAAAGACTGGCACTGACATCGTGCATGTACAGAACAACATGAAGACAGGCGCTGACATTGTACATGTACAGAACGGCATAAAGACTGGCACTGACATCGTGCATGTACAGAACAACATGAAGACAGGCGCTGACATTGTACATGTACAGAACGGCATAAAGACTGGCACTGACATCGTGCATGTACAGAACAACATGAAGACAGGCGCTGACATTGTACATGTACAGAACGGCATAAAGACTGGCACTGACATCGTGCATGTACAGAACAACATGAAGACAGGCGCTGACATTGTACATGTACAGAACGGCATAAAGACTGGCACTGACATCGTGCATGTACAGAACAACATGAAGACAGGCGCTGACATTGTACATGTACAGAACGGCATAAAGACTGGCACTGACATCGTGCATGTACAGAACAACATGAAGACAGGCGCTGACATTGTACATGTACAGAACGGCATAAAGACTGGCACTGACATCGTGCATGTACAGAACAACATGAAGACAGGCGCTGACATTGTACATGTACAGAACGGCATAAAGACTGGCACTGACATCGTGCATGTACAGAACAACATGAAGACAGGCGCTGACATTGTACATGTACAGAACGGCATAAAGACTGGCACTGACATCGTGCATGTACAGAACAACATGAAGACAGGCGCTGACATTGTACATGTACAGAACGGCATAAAGACTGGCACTGACATCGTGCATGTACAGAACAACATGAAGACAGGCGCTGACATTGTACATGTACAGAACGGCATAAAGACTGGCACTGACATCGTGCATGTACAGAACAACATGAAGACAGGCGCTGACATTGTACATGTACAGAACGGCATAAAGACTGGCACTGACATCGTGCATGTACAGAACAACATGAAGACAGGCGCTGACATTGTACATGTACAGAACGGCATAAAGACTGGCACTGACATCGTGCATGTACAGAACAACATGAAGACAGGCGCTGACATTGTACATGTACAGAACGGCATAAAGACTGGCACTGACATCGTGCATGTACAGAACAACATGAAGACAGGCGCTGACATTGTACATGTACAGAACGGCATAAAGACTGGCACTGACATCGTGCATGTACAGAACAACATGAAGACAGGCGCTGACATTGTACATGTACAGAACGGCATAAAGACTGGCACTGACATCGTGCATGTACAGAACAACATGAAGACAGGCGCTGACATTGTACATGTACAGAACGGCATAAAGACTGGCACTGACATCGTGCATGTACAGAACAACATGAAGACAGGCGCTGACATTGTACATGTACAGAACGGCATAAAGACTGGCACTGACATCGTGCATGTACAGAACAACATGAAGACAGGCGCTGACATTGTACATGTACAGAACGGCATAAAGACTGGCACTGACATCGTGCATGTACAGAACAACATGAAGACAGGCGCTGACATTGTACATGTACAGAACGGCATAAAGACTGGCACTGACATCGTGCATGTACAGAACAACATGAAGACAGGCGCTGACATTGTACATGTACAGAACGGCATAAAGACTGGCACTGACATCGTGCATGTACAGAACAACATGAAGACAGGCGCTGACATTGTACATGTACAGAACGGCATAAAGACTGGCACTGACATCGTGCATGTACAGAACAACATGAAGACAGGCGCTGACATTGTACATGTACAGAACGGCATAAAGACTGGCACTGACATCGTGCATGTACAGAACAACATGAAGACAGGCGCTGACATTGTACATGTACAGAACGGCATAAAGACTGGCACTGACATCGTGCATGTACAGAACAACATGAAGACAGGCGCTGACATTGTACATGTACAGAACGGCATAAAGACTGGCACTGACATCGTGCATGTACAGAACAACATGAAGACAGGCGCTGACATTGTACATGTACAGAACGGCATAAAGACTGGCACTGACATCGTGCATGTACAGAACAACATGAAGACAGGCGCTGACATTGTACATGTACAGAACGGCATAAAGACTGGCACTGACATCGTGCATGTACAGAACAACATGAAGACAGGCGCTGACATTGTACATGTACAGAACGGCATAAAGACTGGCACTGACATCGTGCATGTACAGAACAACATGAAGACAGGCGCTGACATTGTACATGTACAGAACGGCATAAAGACTGGCACTGACATCGTGCATGTACAGAACAACATGAAGACAGGCGCTGACATTGTACATGTACAGAACGGCATAAAGACTGGCACTGACATCGTGCATGTACAGAACAACATGAAGACAGGCGCTGACATTGTACATGTACAGAACGGCATAAAGACTGGCACTGACATCGTGCATGTACAGAACAACATGAAGACAGGCGCTGACATTGTACATGTACAGAACGGCATAAAGACTGGCACTGACATCGTGCATGTACAGAACAACATGAAGACAGGCGCTGACATTGTACATGTACAGAACGGCATAAAGACTGGCACTGACATCGTGCATGTACAGAACAACATGAAGACAGGCGCTGACATTGTACATGTACAGAACGGCATAAAGACTGGCACTGACATCGTGCATGTACAGAACAACATGAAGACAGGCGCTGACATTGTACATGTACAGAACGGCATAAAGACTGGCACTGACATCGTGCATGTACAGAACAACATGAAGACAGGCGCTGACATTGTACATGTACAGAACGGCATAAAGACTGGCACTGACATCGTGCATGTACAGAACAACATGAAGACAGGCGCTGACATTGTACATGTACAGAACGGCATAAAGACTGGCACTGACATCGTGCATGTACAGAACAACATGAAGACAGGCGCTGACATTGTACATGTACAGAACGGCATAAAGACTGGCACTGACATCGTGCATGTACAGAACAACATGAAGACAGGCGCTGACATTGTACATGTACAGAACGGCATAAAGACTGGCACTGACATCGTGCATGTACAGAACAACATGAAGACAGGCGCTGACATTGTACATGTACAGAACGGCATAAAGACTGGCACTGACATCGTGCATGTACAGAACAACATGAAGACAGGCGCTGACATTGTACATGTACAGAACGGCATAAAGACTGGCACTGACATCGTGCATGTACAGAACAACATGAAGACAGGCGCTGACATTGTACATGTACAGAACGGCATAAAGACTGGCACTGACATCGTGCATGTACAGAACAACATGAAGACAGGCGCTGACATTGTACATGTACAGAACGGCATAAAGACTGGCACTGACATCGTGCATGTACAGAACAACATGAAGACAGGCGCTGACATTGTACATGTACAGAACGGCATAAAGACTGGCACTGACATCGTGCATGTACAGAACAACATGAAGACAGGCGCTGACATTGTACATGTACAGAACGGCATAAAGACTGGCACTGACATCGTGCATGTACAGAACAACATGAAGACAGGCGCTGACATTGTACATGTACAGAACGGCATAAAGACTGGCACTGACATCGTGCATGTACAGAACAACATGAAGACAGGCGCTGACATTGTACATGTACAGAACGGCATAAAGACTGGCACTGACATCGTGCATGTACAGAACAACATGAAGACAGGCGCTGACATTGTACATGTACAGAACGGCATAAAGACTGGCACTGACATCGTGCATGTACAGAACAACATGAAGACAGGCGCTGACATTGTACATGTACAGAACGGCATAAAGACTGGCACTGACATCGTGCATGTACAGAACAACATGAAGACAGGCGCTGACATTGTACATGTACAGAACGGCATAAAGACTGGCACTGACATCGTGCATGTACAGAACAACATGAAGACAGGCGCTGACATTGTACATGTACAGAACGGCATAAAGACTGGCACTGACATCGTGCATGTACAGAACAACATGAAGACAGGCGCTGACATTGTACATGTACAGAACGGCATAAAGACTGGCACTGACATCGTGCATGTACAGAACAACATGAAGACAGGCGCTGACATTGTACATGTACAGAACGGCATAAAGACTGGCACTGACATCGTGCATGTACAGAACAACATGAAGACAGGCGCTGACATTGTACATGTACAGAACGGCATAAAGACTGGCACTGACATCGTGCATGTACAGAACAACATGAAGACAGGCGCTGACATTGTACATGTACAGAACGGCATAAAGACTGGCACTGACATCGTGCATGTACAGAACAACATGAAGACAGGCGCTGACATTGTACATGTACAGAACGGCATAAAGACTGGCACTGACATCGTGCATGTACAGAACAACATGAAGACAGGCGCTGACATTGTACATGTACAGAACGGCATAAAGACTGGCACTGACATCGTGCATGTACAGAACAACATGAAGACAGGCGCTGACATTGTACATGTACAGAACGGCATAAAGACTGGCACTGACATCGTGCATGTACAGAACAACATGAAGACAGGCGCTGACATTGTACATGTACAGAACGGCATAAAGACTGGCACTGACATCGTGCATGTACAGAACAACATGAAGACAGGCGCTGACATTGTACATGTACAGAACGGCATAAAGACTGGCACTGACATCGTGCATGTACAGAACAACATGAAGACAGGCGCTGACATTGTACATGTACAGAACGGCATAAAGACTGGCACTGACATCGTGCATGTACAGAACAACATGAAGACAGGCGCTGACATTGTACATGTACAGAACGGCATAAAGACTGGCACTGACATCGTGCATGTACAGAACAACATGAAGACAGGCGCTGACATTGTACATGTACAGAACGGCATAAAGACTGGCACTGACATCGTGCATGTACAGAACAACATGAAGACAGGCGCTGACATTGTACATGTACAGAACGGCATAAAGACTGGCACTGACATCGTGCATGTACAGAACAACATGAAGACAGGCGCTGACATTGTACATGTACAGAACGGCATAAAGACTGGCACTGACATCGTGCATGTACAGAACAACATGAAGACAGGCGCTGACATTGTACATGTACAGAACGGCATAAAGACTGGCACTGACATCGTGCATGTACAGAACAACATGAAGACAGGCGCTGACATTGTACATGTACAGAACGGCATAAAGACTGGCACTGACATCGTGCATGTACAGAACAACATGAAGACAGGCGCTGACATTGTACATGTACAGAACGGCATAAAGACTGGCACTGACATCGTGCATGTACAGAACAACATGAAGACAGGCGCTGACATTGTACATGTACAGAACGGCATAAAGACTGGCACTGACATCGTGCATGTACAGAACAACATGAAGACAGGCGCTGACATTGTACATGTACAGAACGGCATAAAGACTGGCACTGACATCGTGCATGTACAGAACAACATGAAGACAGGCGCTGACATTGTACATGTACAGAACGGCATAAAGACTGGCACTGACATCGTGCATGTACAGAACAACATGAAGACAGGCGCTGACATTGTACATGTACAGAACGGCATAAAGACTGGCACTGACATCGTGCATGTACAGAACAACATGAAGACAGGCGCTGACATTGTACATGTACAGAACGGCATAAAGACTGGCACTGACATCGTGCATGTACAGAACAACATGAAGACAGGCGCTGACATTGTACATGTACAGAACGGCATAAAGACTGGCACTGACATCGTGCATGTACAGAACAACATGAAGACAGGCGCTGACATTGTACATGTACAGAACGGCATAAAGACTGGCACTGACATCGTGCATGTACAGAACAACATGAAGACAGGCGCTGACATTGTACATGTACAGAACGGCATAAAGACTGGCACTGACATCGTGCATGTACAGAACAACATGAAGACAGGCGCTGACATTGTACATGTACAGAACGGCATAAAGACTGGCACTGACATCGTGCATGTACAGAACAACATGAAGACAGGCGCTGACATTGTACATGTACAGAACGGCATAAAGACTGGCACTGACATCGTGCATGTACAGAACAACATGAAGACAGGCGCTGACATTGTACATGTACAGAACGGCATAAAGACTGGCACTGACATCGTGCATGTACAGAACAACATGAAGACAGGCGCTGACATTGTACATGTACAGAACGGCATAAAGACTGGCACTGACATCGTGCATGTACAGAACAACATGAAGACAGGCGCTGACATTGTACATGTACAGAACGGCATAAAGACTGGCACTGACATCGTGCATGTACAGAACAACATGAAGACAGGCGCTGACATTGTACATGTACAGAACGGCATAAAGACTGGCACTGACATCGTGCATGTACAGAACAACATGAAGACAGGCGCTGACATTGTACATGTACAGAACGGCATAAAGACTGGCACTGACATCGTGCATGTACAGAACAACATGAAGACAGGCGCTGACATTGTACATGTACAGAACGGCATAAAGACTGGCACTGACATCGTGCATGTACAGAACAACATGAAGACAGGCGCTGACATTGTACATGTACAGAACGGCATAAAGACTGGCACTGACATCGTGCATGTACAGAACAACATGAAGACAGGCGCTGACATTGTACATGTACAGAACGGCATAAAGACTGGCACTGACATCGTGCATGTACAGAACAACATGAAGACAGGCGCTGACATTGTACATGTACAGAACGGCATAAAGACTGGCACTGACATCGTGCATGTACAGAACAACATGAAGACAGGCGCTGACATTGTACATGTACAGAACGGCATAAAGACTGGCACTGACATCGTGCATGTACAGAACAACATGAAGACAGGCGCTGACATTGTACATGTACAGAACGGCATAAAGACTGGCACTGACATCGTGCATGTACAGAACAACATGAAGACAGGCGCTGACATTGTACATGTACAGAACGGCATAAAGACTGGCACTGACATCGTGCATGTACAGAACAACATGAAGACAGGCGCTGACATTGTACATGTACAGAACGGCATAAAGACTGGCACTGACATCGTGCATGTACAGAACAACATGAAGACAGGCGCTGACATTGTACATGTACAGAACGGCATAAAGACTGGCACTGACATCGTGCATGTACAGAACAACATGAAGACAGGCGCTGACATTGTACATGTACAGAACGGCATAAAGACTGGCACTGACATCGTGCATGTACAGAACAACATGAAGACAGGCGCTGACATTGTACATGTACAGAACGGCATAAAGACTGGCACTGACATCGTGCATGTACAGAACAACATGAAGACAGGCGCTGACATTGTACATGTACAGAACGGCATAAAGACTGGCACTGACATCGTGCATGTACAGAACAACATGAAGACAGGCGCTGACATTGTACATGTACAGAACGGCATAAAGACTGGCACTGACATCGTGCATGTACAGAACAACATGAAGACAGGCGCTGACATTGTACATGTACAGAACGGCATAAAGACTGGCACTGACATCGTGCATGTACAGAACAACATGAAGACAGGCGCTGACATTGTACATGTACAGAACGGCATAAAGACTGGCACTGACATCGTGCATGTACAGAACAACATGAAGACAGGCGCTGACATTGTACATGTACAGAACGGCATAAAGACTGGCACTGACATCGTGCATGTACAGAACAACATGAAGACAGGCGCTGACATTGTACATGTACAGAACGGCATAAAGACTGGCACTGACATCGTGCATGTACAGAACAACATGAAGACAGGCGCTGACATTGTACATGTACAGAACGGCATAAAGACTGGCACTGACATCGTGCATGTACAGAACAACATGAAGACAGGCGCTGACATTGTACATGTACAGAACGGCATAAAGACTGGCACTGACATCGTGCATGTACAGAACAACATGAAGACAGGCGCTGACATTGTACATGTACAGAACGGCATAAAGACTGGCACTGACATCGTGCATGTACAGAACAACATGAAGACAGGCGCTGACATTGTACATGTACAGAACGGCATAAAGACTGGCACTGACATCGTGCATGTACAGAACAACATGAAGACAGGCGCTGACATTGTACATGTACAGAACGGCATAAAGACTGGCACTGACATCGTGCATGTACAGAACAACATGAAGACAGGCGCTGACATTGTACATGTACAGAACGGCATAAAGACTGGCACTGACATCGTGCATGTACAGAACAACATGAAGACAGGCGCTGACATTGTACATGTACAGAACGGCATAAAGACTGGCACTGACATCGTGCATGTACAGAACAACATGAAGACAGGCGCTGACATTGTACATGTACAGAACGGCATAAAGACTGGCACTGACATCGTGCATGTACAGAACAACATGAAGACAGGCGCTGACATTGTACATGTACAGAACGGCATAAAGACTGGCACTGACATCGTGCATGTACAGAACAACATGAAGACAGGCGCTGACATTGTACATGTACAGAACGGCATAAAGACTGGCACTGACATCGTGCATGTACAGAACAACATGAAGACAGGCGCTGACATTGTACATGTACAGAACGGCATAAAGACTGGCACTGACATCGTGCATGTACAGAACAACATGAAGACAGGCGCTGACATTGTACATGTACAGAACGGCATAAAGACTGGCACTGACATCGTGCATGTACAGAACAACATGAAGACAGGCGCTGACATTGTACATGTACAGAACGGCATAAAGACTGGCACTGACATCGTGCATGTACAGAACAACATGAAGACAGGCGCTGACATTGTACATGTACAGAACGGCATAAAGACTGGCACTGACATCGTGCATGTACAGAACAACATGAAGACAGGCGCTGACATTGTACATGTACAGAACGGCATAAAGACTGGCACTGACATCGTGCATGTACAGAACAACATGAAGACAGGCGCTGACATTGTACATGTACAGAACGGCATAAAGACTGGCACTGACATCGTGCATGTACAGAACAACATGAAGACAGGCGCTGACATTGTACATGTACAAATGAAACATCATCAAATTGAAATTCATAGTGGGCATAGCTTTAGGATGATTGGGGGAATGATTAAATCAAGTCTGAGAAAAACATTTAGTCAATTAGTGACATTTGTCTGGAATTTGCTGCCTAGTTTGATTGTGGAGGTATGAGAGATGTTGTCACCTGCAAGACTATGGGTCAGGGCCTGGAAGGTGGGATCAGTATGGGTGGCTCGTGTTTAAATTTGTATTTACACTGATTCAGAAATGATCAGCTGAATAGCCTGTTCCTGCCATAACTTTCTCTGGTTTTATCAAATGAAGGCCATAAAAGTACAAATGTTGCTTCTTGGTGTTCAGTGTAACAAACAGAGCCAGAGAAGTGGTCAATGAAATTCATTCTGGAGAAGTGTTAGGTGATGCATTTGGAGAGAATACACAATGACTGGTCAGATACTGAGAGGTGTAGAGGCCCACACCACAGCAGTGTGTTACCATGGAGAATTGTACACAGAAGGAAAGATTAAATAAACCAGGCCTGTTTCCTTCGGGAGGGGGTTGTACTAAATTAAGAGAGGCACCGTGAAAAATTGGATAGGTAGAACATAACTTCCTAAGTAATGATTTCATTGATCGAGTTAGTGGAACTGCTACAACTTTTGAGGGGAACTGAGAAATCT
>NW_025209941.1:0-1303 GCF_004010195.1 Chiloscyllium plagiosum
GATTGCAAAAAAAGGGAAAAACATATCTAGGAATCTTTAGTGAATGAGTCCAACAGAAAGAGTTCTATTTATCTAATATCTCTTGCAATCCTAGGACTTTTCAAACCACTCTACATCTAATGAAGTGGTGTTGAAGTGTAGTCACTGTTGCAATGTAGAAATGCTTGAGTATTAAAAAACACAGTATTTAAAAATATACTGACATTTTAGTCTGCATGATAACTACAAAAACAAAATGCCAATCAAATCACTAAAGTTTTGCTAGCCACCTCAAAACACTTCAGTCTGTGCCCTTGGCAGAAACCCCCGAATAATGGTAGATCCTAAAAAACACACAAAATGCACTCGCTTAACTCAAACAATCTTGTGGATCTCTTGAATCGAGCATCTAGTCTCCTAGAAACCTGACAATTATTAATAAAGGATACAGAGCTGAAATCCACGAACTGGTTGAAGCGCTGATGAAGAAACAGGAGAGGCTCCACATTGCCATTGCTATTGGTGTTCGCTGTGTGAAGTTTGAAAGCGACAGCATTACCCAGTCCCTCACCATGGAAGACTGTCCAGTATTGTGTAAAGTCTGAAACACCTGTAAATGAAAGAACACCTTGTCAATTCAGAATATAAATGGTTCAATAGTTCCAGAGTTCAAGAAAGCTGACATGTATAGCACATGAGAGGATGTGAGCAGTTTTGACAAAGTTTCACAAAATTCCCTACTTCAGAGGCATCATGCTGAACAGTATAGGGCTCAAGGGAGAAGATGGAGGAAATAACTATATAAAACAAAACGATATGATTGCACTGAAAGCACTTTAGAGCAAGCTCACTCAGCTAGGGGATGAAGTTAAGAAGAAACATTGGGCACATTGGGTCTATACTCACTGCAGTTCAGAGGAACGAAAGGTGCTTTTACTAAAACATAGAAAACTTTAAGGGAGCTTGAGGGAAAACCCAAGGACTATGTTTCCCCTTATGAGGAGTCTAGAATTGGGGGCACAATTTAAAGACAATGGTCTTCTACTGAAGACAGGAATGAGAAGCAATTTCTTCTTTCAGTTTCAGGAATTCTCCTACAGCAAGCAGTGGAGGCTAGATCACTGAATGTATTCAGGCTGCATTAGGCATGATTTTGGTCAAAGAGAAGACAAGGGACAGGATAATAATGAAGGTTGATATTATGTTATGATATTATGATATACGTCCATCACGGAAACGCGGATAGAAGAGGGACAGGAATGGGTGTTGGAGGTTCCTGGTTACAGATGTTTCAGTAAGATTAGGGAGGGTGGTAAAAAAGGAG
>NW_025209941.1:9981-18000 GCF_004010195.1 Chiloscyllium plagiosum
ATAGAAACGAAGGTTGTTGAGGAAGGTTTGTCTACTGAGTCAGTATGGGTGCAAGTTAGGAACAACAAAAGAGCAGACACCTCATTGGGAGTTTCTACAGACCCCCTAATAGCAGTAGGGAGATTGAAGAACTCATATAGGCTGGCAGAGTTTGGAAAAATGCAGATGTAGCAGGGTTGTTGTTATGGGTGACTTAAATTTTCTCAATATTGACTGGAACCTCGTTAGTGCAAATGGTTTGGATGGAGCTATTTTTGTCAGGTGTGTTCAGGAGGGTTTCCTTACTCAGTATGTAGACAGGCTGACGAGGGGAGAGGCTATTTTGGAATTGGTGCTCGGCAATAAGCCTGGACAGGTATCACATCTCACAATGGGTGAACAGTTTGGTGACAGTGACCACAATTGCCTCACATTTACCATTTCCTTGGAGAGGGAAAGGAGCAGTTACCAAGGGAAGATATTTATTTGAGGAAGAAGAAATTATGACGCTATCAAACAGAAGTTGGGAAGTACAGATTGGGAGCAATTGTTCCACAGAAATGTCACAACAGACATGTGGAGACTGTTTAAGGAGCATTTGTTGCAAGTGATGTACAAATTTGTGCCTCTGAGACAGGCAAGAAGGGGTAAGATTAAGGAGCCTTGGATGACAAGAACAGAGGAGGTTCTCTTGAAAAGGAAGAAGACAGCTTACATAAGGTGGAGGAAGCAAGGATCTAGCACAGCTTTAGAGGATTACAGGCTTACTAGAAAGGAGCTCAGAATTGGATTGAGGAGAGCCAGGAGGGGGCATGAAAAAGAGACAGGAAGAATTAGGGAGAACCCAAAGGCATTTTACGCCTATGTGAAGAATAAGAGAATGATCAAGGGGAAGGTAGGGCCTGTCAGGGATCGCGTAGGGAACTTGTGCGTGTAGTCTGAGCGGATAGGAGAAGCCCTAAATAAGTTTTTTTTTTGCTTTGGTTTTCACTAAGGAAAGGGACCTTATTGTGAATGAGAACTTTGAAGAGCTGGGAAACAGGCTTGAACAGATCAAGATTGATGAAGTTGATGTGCTGGAAATTTTGGCAAACGTTAAGATTGATAAGTCTCCAGGACCAGACCAGATGTATCCTAGGTTGCTTTGGGAAGCAGGAAAGGAGGTTGCTAAGCTGCTGATGAAGGTCTTTGCTTCCTTATTCTCCATGGGAGTCGTATGGGAGGATTGGGGGGAGGCGAATGTTGTTCCTCTTTTCAAGAAGGGTAATAGGGAAATCCCTGGCAATTACAGACCAGTCAGTTTTATGCCTGTGGTCAGTAAGGTTTTTGGAAAGAATTCTGAGGGATAGGATCTATGATTATTTGGAAAAGCATAGAGTGATTAAAGGCAGTCAGCATGGTTTTGTGAGGGGCAGGTCGTGCCTCACAAATCTTAATGAGTTCTTTGAGGAGGTGACGAGACAGGTTGACAAAGGTCTAGCAGTGGATGTGGTGTATATGGACTTCAGCAAGGCATTTGATAAGGTTCCCCATAGTAGGCGCATTCATAATGTCAGGAGGTATGGGATAAAGGGAGATTTGGCTGTCTGAATTCAGAATTGGTTGGCTGACAGAAGGCAGAAAGTAACTGGAGTTGGAAAGTATTCTGCCTGGTGGGTGGTGTCCCACAAGACTCTGTTCTTGGGCCTCTGCTCTTTATAGTTTTTATAAATGACTTGGATGAGGAGGTTGAGGGGTGGGTTAGTAAATTTGCCGATGACGCAAAGGTTGGAGGTGCCAGTGATAGTATGGAGGGCTATTGCAGCCTGCAGTGCAACATAGACAGGATGCAGAGCTGGGCTGAGAAATGGCAGATGGAGTTCAACCTGGATAAATGCGAATTGATGCATTTTGGAAGGTCGAACTGGAATGCTGAATATGGGATTAAAGATAGGATTCTTAGCAGTGTGGAGGAACAGAAGGATTTTGGTGTTCAAGTGCATAGATACCCCAAAATTGCCTCCCAAGTGGATAAGGTTGTTAAGAAAGCATATGGTGTTTTGGCCTTCCTTAACAGGGGAATTGAGTTTAAGAGCCGTGAGGTTTTGTTGCAGCTCTACAAGTCCCTGGCGAGACCACACTTGGAATATTGTGTCCAGTTCTGGTCGCCCTATTAGAGGGAAGATATGGATGCTTTGGAGAGGGTGCAATGGAGGTTTACCAGGGTGCTGCCTGGACTGGAGGGCTTATTATTACGACGAGAGGTTGACTAAGATCGGATCTTTCTCGCTGGAGAGAAGGAGGAAGAGAGGTGATTTGATCGAGGTGTACAAGGTAATGAGAGGCTTGGATAGAATCAATTGCCAGAGACTTTTACCCAGCACCGGATTGACTGGTGTGAGGGTGGTCATAGCTTTAGGATATTAGGAGGAAGATATAGATAAGACGGCAGAGGTAGGTTCTTTGCACAGAGTTGTGAACACGTGGAATGCGTTGCCAGCTGTGGTGGTGGAAGCAGAGTCATTAGAGACATTCAATCGACTGCTGGACATGCACATGGACAGCACTGAATTGAGGGGGGCGTAGGTTAGGTCAATTTATTTTAGAATAGGAATAATCCTCAGCTCAACATTGTGGGCCAAAGGGCCTGTTCTGTACGTTTCTATGTCCTATGTTCTATCACTGGTCACAGAACTCCAGTCAAATAAACACCCATCACAGCTACCTTCTGTCTTTTATGGTCAAGTCAGTTTTGTATCCAACTTGCCTACTCACCATGGATTCCATACGATTTGGTCTTATGGACAAGCCTATCATGAGGGACCTTGTCAAATACTTCAGTAAATTCCACGTGGACAACACCCACTGTCTTACCCTCATAAATCATTTTCGTCACTTACTCAAAAAAAACTCAATCAAGTTTGTGACACAAGACCCCCTGCATAAGCCATGCTGACTCCCTCTAATAAATCCCATTCTTTTCCAAATGCAAATAAATTCTGTTCATCACATCCAAAATAAAGAATCTAACAGCACTATGCTTGTACGTGGCTCTATATAAAACTATGTTTAAATATTTTGTTAGAGTGAAAATATAAGATTAAGCAAACTTAAGATTTCTCCATACTCATGGTGACACCACTGTCTCATTCTCATCAACATACATGATTATTTTATTACATTATTTCCCTGATTCTTTGTCTGGGGCAGAGCTGCTTGTAGTTATAATTAGAGTGATCTAATAGCATTGTCTAAAATAATCGTGTATGTTAGTGAGAATGAGACAGTATTGAGACCATGTGTATGAAGAAATCTTAAGTCTGCAGTATGAATCTTTCACTCTGACAAAGTGTTTAAACATAGTTTTATATAGGGCCATGTACAAGCACAGTGCTGTTAGCTTCTCCATTTTGGATGAGATGGATATTAGTTAATCATTTGCTATAGTACTAGAGGTATTTATTATTGCGAAGTGTTGGACAATTGAAAGAACATCAGCTTGCCTCTGAAATTTTCCTTTTTCCTGGCTCCTTCAAGCTATTAATGCTGAAGGATATCAGATTTATTTTCAGAAAGCCAAATCCTTCACTCTAAAGTAGGGAAAAGCAGAGATGGCACCAGTTACTCTTGGAAATCTCTGATTGTTTAAGAGGCCCATCTGCATTAGGGTCAAGTTACAGTTATACATGAAATTTCTTGGCCATGAATTTACACTAAGGTTTGTCAGGTCTCTTGCCATAACTTTGGCCGGAAATTGGCAGAACTCCCAGAGAAGCGACACAAATTGCTCAGAATGAATGCTCACATTGTTTCTCTGGAGGTTTTCTCAGTTTCCCAACAAAGTTATCATATTATTTATAAGTAACTGATATATCTGTTTTGTGATTAAGCAGCAATGCTGAGTGGAGTTGACTAAGACATTGATTTTCAAATGTTTTTGTGAAAAAGCCCCTTTTCCATGCTACTTTGGGCAAGTAGAATTCTCCTTGTAAGCCACCATTACAGCATCCATCCCAAAGAAAATGCTCCCTTTCATATCACTGGTCATATTCTTGCAAGGTTACAGTTCACTGTGCGAATGTGGAAGCTGTGGACTATTGTCTTCCAATGCTAGGTATGCATTGAGTTTCTGGTATGAAACTTCATGTTTATGTATCTTATATATATATATATATATATATATATATATACATATATTATATAAATTTGTGTGCACAGCGTAATGCCTGAGTCAATAATTCTTGGACTTGGTCAAAAGTCATAATAAGTCAGCTGTTCCAGGATTAGATAACTTTCAGGTTGAGTGTTATGGTTCTTTGTGCTTCATTGGACAATTGACATCTCTGCCTGAAAGTGGAGTCTGCTTGGTCAGCCAGTTCAAAAATAGCTTAGCTTACCCACAAGCTCAGGAATCATAATAGTGACTTCAATGTTAATATGAATCTTCTCTCCTTGTCCCTCCAATTTTCAGTTCCCAAATTGTTCCTGGCCTCTAGTCTTCTTTATTTATGAATCACAGGTGTGCAGAATTGTTCAAGCAGTGAAGAAGGCCATTCAAGTCATCATGCCTGCATCGGCTGACCTAATGAGCAATTCAGCAGAGACATTCCCTTGGCTACTCCCCATAGCACTGCTCAGTCTTCCTTTTCCGATAATATCCTGACTGAATCTGCCTCACCCACATGTCTGGCAGCATGCCCTAGATCTTAACCACTCGTGCATGAAATGTTTCTCTTTCTGTGACTATCGCTTCTTTTGCTAATTACTATCAATCAGTGCTTCCTCACATTCAGTCAGAAAATGTTTGTTTTGCACTATTAACGTTGTGTTGTTGCAAAGGAAAGTTCCCCTCCTTTCCCACTTTTATATATTCATGTTTGTTGGGGTAGAGTGTACCAACACCAGAAGCCTTCTGTGGTGCCAGCAAAATTATTATTTTTCACGTCTGAGCCTAGGCTTTGAGTGTTATAGCAGTGTGTGGAAATGGAGACATTTGACCTCTTATCCTGTCACCATCTGCTGAAACATATTTTCCAATGGCCCAAAGATCACAATTAAAGCGAAGAATACGGACTGGTATTTCCTCATACCTCCTTCATTCACTAAGGTATGCGGGTGTTGATTGTAGTCTCGCCATTCTGTTCCTCTTGTTGCAGTGAACTCGCTTGTCTGAATTAGCTCACGGCTTAAAGTCACATTAAATAGTGAATTGATCCGTAAAACCATAAAGGAAACTGTTAAATTTGCTTTGACAATTTTGCTAGTGTGCACTTTCTCTCTGAAAAATGGTAATGTGAAAAGGCAGTGATATGATAAGAGAGTTGCTGGCAAGGCTGCCATTTACTGCCCAGATGATTAATAAAAGTCATTAATATTGATTTGGTGAAAAGCTGAGACTTCAGTCTAGATCCCTTTGTGGCATCAATTACCACATTCCAGGAACAAGAGAACATACCCTTTTATCTATTTTGTGTCCCATCCAATTTTCTCTCCCATCCACTTAGTTACTTGTATTGTAAAGTCAGCGCTAATTTGTTGTGCCCTCAGTTTTGTTAATCATACTTTGTTCAGATCTTTACAAGTCCCTGTGAATGGAATTGAATAAATAAACTGTTTTTGGGTCACCTCATTTCCTGTCAACAACAACTGAGCGGTCATTTAATTGCACGAATTAACATTGATGCAGCTAAAACACTTCAGCTTTAAGTGCAATCTGACTGTTATAATTTCTGGGAGTGTGAGTTTGTATATTTGTGGCAGACTCCCTAATTTTTACAAGTTCTGTTTGTGTTGTAATTGCAGGCTGAGAAGTCCATTGATGATAATCGATACATTGCTGGTTCAATGGAACTACAGGGACGTTTTCAACTGGACATCGATATTTCTGGCATAGTATTCACACACCACCCCATGTTTAGCCGTGAGCATGTGTTGGCAGCCAAGTTAGTCCAGCTGTATGATCAGTACCTGTGTCGACAGCAACATAATCTTGCTGGCCTTTACTCTGACAAGGTATGAGACTGAGGTATGATGGAATGACCATTATAACCTCAAATGTCACATCAGCTGTAAGAGCTATAAGTGAAAGTGCCTCGCAGCTGAAGATTTTAAATGTCCTTCCTAACTTGCAGGTAGCACTATAACTTCAATTCAGATGTTCCAACAGGGCAAGTGAAGACCCAATACTATAGCTCAATATCAAATGGTATTGACAAAGCAATTTCTTTTCTAACACTGCATTCATTCATCAAATGCTGAAGTTTCAGTCACTGCTTTTGGTATAATGGACACAAAGTACTGTTATTTGACAGTGGGTTTGCAGGCAAGGCTTGCAAAGTGCCTCAAGTGGCTTTTCTGCAGCATGCAGCATTACCCAGATAGATGAAGCTGAGCCTTTAACTGGCCAACCATTTTATTTTTTTCTCTTTTTTTTTAAGGAGAAATTTCCTTAATCTTCTGTTTTTTTTTTCTTTTCTTTATTTAAATCCCTCAGTGCTGCCAAACACCAGTAGTGCTTCTTTCTGCCCAGCACCCTGTTGTGTGTGTGTGTGGATGTAGGACACAATGAAAAAACAAGTGCATAAAACTTTATTCATATTCCACTACCAGGAAGCAAAAAACACCTGAGTGGCCAGTGACAAGCACTGCCCTTCACTTCAAGGACAATGCCTTTGTGATCGACAAAGTGAAGTGAAGAGGAGAGGAGGGAGTAAATCAAAATACAATTGGAGGGGTAGCCAACACATTTTATTCCTTCATGGCAGGTGGCAAGGCCAGCATTTATTGATCATTCCAAATTGCCTTTGAACTGACATTGATAGGCAATTGGAAGGGAAGTTGGATGTTAACCACCTTACTGAGAGTCTGGGGTTACATTGTAAACTATACCATGTAAGGATGGCAAATTTCCTTCCCTACAAGACGCTGTCATACAAATGGGTTTTACAACAATCAATGTGAGTTTCATCCAAACATACAAATTTGATTACCCAGCCGCTCAAGTAACCTTTACCATTTAATAAGATCATGCTGATGTGATTATTCTATTTCTTCAATAGAAGAAATAACCCTTGCTTATTGAGAATCTGTCTACTGCTGCCTTTAAAATGTTCAAAGCTTCTGCTTCCACCACCATTTCGGGAGGAGAATTCCAAAGGTACACAATCCTCTGTGAAAACAAAGTCTCCTTGTCTCTGTCTTAAATGGATGACATCTTAATTCTAAACAATTGCCTCTATTAATAGATTTGCTCACAAGAGGAAACATCTTTTTTCCACATCTACCATGTAAAGATCTATCAGGGCCTTATATCTTTCAGTCAAGTCACCTCTTACTTTTCTAACCTCAGTTGATAAAAAAACTAGTCTGTCCAACCTTTCCTCACAAGACAGCCTGCCTTTCCATGTATTAGTCTGTTAAACTTCCTCTCAACTGCTTCTAGCTTATTTAATCCATTCCTTAAATAAGAGCATCCATGCAGTACATAGTTCTCCAGATGTGGGATAATCAAGGTACTTTATAACCAGAGCATAACCTTTTTACTTTGCATTCAATTTCTGTCACAACAAATGACAACATTCTATTACATTTCATAATTATTTGCTGCATCTCCATGTGATTCAGGCAGTAGGACATCCAGATCCTTCTCGATCTCCGAGCTCTGGAGTAATTCATTATTTAGATTATATGCTTCTTTATATTCTTGCTGGCAAAATGGATAGTTTCACATTTTCCTACATGATACTCCATTTGGTAGACCTTTCTCCACATGAATAATCTATCTATTTCCCTTTGTAACATAGAACATAGAATGTTACAGCACAGCACAGGGCCTTTGGCCCTCAATGTTGCGCCAACCTGTGAAATTAATCTGATGCCCATCTAACCTATATCATTCCATTATTATCCATACCCAATGCCCATTTAAATGCCCTTAACATCGGCAAGTCTACTACTGTTGCAGTCAGGCTGTTCCACGCCCTTACTACTTTCTGAGTAAAGAAACTACCCTGATATCTGTCCTAAAGTTAGCACCCTTCAATTTAAAGCTGTGTCCCCTCA
>NW_025209942.1:0-9429 GCF_004010195.1 Chiloscyllium plagiosum
CCGCTTCACCATCTTATCCCAGATCCAATCTTCCAACTCAGCATCTCCCTTATGACCGTCTTCCTTCCCACCTATCTACTCCACCCTCCTCTCCGACATATCACCTCTAACCCCAACTTCATCTACCTACCACATTCTCAGCTACCTTCCCCCAACTCAATTCCCTTCTCATTTATCTCTTAGCATCATTGGGCGACAAGCCCATTCCAGATGAAAAGCTGACACAGCAAATGCCGATGCTCCTCTGATGCTGCCTGACCTGCTGTGCTTTTCCAGCACCACATTCTCGACTTTGATCTCCAGCATCTGCAATCCTCACTTTCTCCCTTGATTTAGTGTATCCAGAAATTTCCCCACCAGACATCTTTTGCAGGTGGCCTGTTATTTTGTACCTGTCGCCTTTACAAACAGGGTGGGACACATACAGCCCTGCAATGCTCTGGCAATATTCCCACTTACACGGTAAAAGTAAAAAAAATGAAAGATTTATAGTCCATCCGTCAGTAACCCTCATCCATTCCATCCAGACTGAGTAAATGTTCCCTTTTATTGCGAAATGAAATGTTATGGAAGGAAGGGGTTAACTGAAACTGTTTGTTCAGTGACTGTGATTAATGTCAGTCTCCATGGATTATAATTATCCCAATGGAAGGTATCTTCCAATGATAAATGGGCTCCATTCAATGTATTATGCCATAGTATGAGCGGGAGCATCACCGACAGCACTGACAGGGAGCAGCAGCTCCAGAGAGAGTGGGAGGAGAGATCTGAAACCGAGAATATTCCAACTGGAATGTTCCAACAATGGATCAGAATCCGAGAACATTCGACTGGAATGTTCCAACACTTTATCAGAATCTGATAATATTGGACTGGAATGTCATGACAATGGATAGGAGTTTATCTGGTTATGTTTGGTCTCTTTCAACATATTATGATTGGTTATCATTGTCATCACGGGTCTATTATGCTCTTCGCATTATTCAATATTTTTATTATCCTCTCCTGTCTATCGTTGGTGTCCCTGGTAAGTCTCAACGTCCAGACTTGTTTTCCTATAACCCAGTTAGGACTGAATTACTGTTCTTTCATATAGTCTTCACTTCTTGCCACTATTATTGTTCATGTTGAGACTCCGAATCCAGATATTCACTCTGCAAACCGCGACTAACGGCACCATTGAATTTGTTCAATTGCTGTCTCCCTCCTTGCTTCTGGCAGTGTGACTCATGGGTCTCTACCTTGACCAGCTCATGTTCAGATGTGAACCATTGTCTCTCACCCTTGCTGTCTAAATATTGGGAGCGTGGAGGTCATTGTCCTCCAATATCTTTATAAACTCCATTTCCTTCGTTGACCACCCTCTCATCCTGGCCAATCTCTTTTTTTCATTCATTTGTGGGACTTGGGTGTTGCTGGCTAGCCAGCATTGATAGTCCATCTCTGTTTGCTCTTGAGAAGGTGATGGTGAGCTTCGTTCTTAAATTGCTGCAGTACACATGCTGTGGGTTGGCCCACAATGCCATTAGGGAGGGCATTCCAGGATTCTCACCCAACAACTGTGAAGGCACAGCGATATATTTCCAAGTCAGGGTGGTAAGTGGCTTGGAGGGGAACTTGCAAGTGGTTGTTGAAACAGAAGAATCACAACTTTGGTGATCCTTTTGGCTTTGAGCTGAGTTCTGACACCATTCCTTGACCATTATTAACTTAAACTACTCACTGCTCCAGAATGTGCTTCACAGGCTTAATCCAACTGCTGTTTGAACCTTGGGTTGTGAAATACAGATTTAATGATGACAACATTTGCTGCTGACATTCTTGAGTTGAAACCTGCAGGAACAAACATGATTCGAAATCAGACCGAAATCCCATCCATCTGTCCTTCATGTGTGCGCTCTAATCAATATCGCTATTGTGTGTGACAATGCCATTATTTTCTCAAACACTTTCACTCATCTGTCCATGAAACTTCCCGCAATCTCTCTGTGTCGATTATCAAAATCCCTGCAAGTTGTTCATATTTAACCTGGTTTCCTTTAAGTGTATTTTCTCTCAAGCAATAATTTTCACATTCAACCACCCCAAATATACGCCCTCCCAACCCCAACCCCCACCCCAACACCCACATATACGTCCCTTATACTGGTCCAATGGAGATAGAAATCTTTCCCTGCTGTGTGCATTTGATGCGTGTATCTATCCCATATGATAGTAAAGGTTTGCAAATCTCCTCATGACAGACAGATCATCCAGATTACTGAGCAATGCACTAGTATGGCCTGCTCAGCTCTCTATGTTGGTCTGTCATCTTGTCCCAGCTAATGATGTTTGAAGTGTTTTGTGAAACCGATTCAGAACTTGATGAAACAAACCATTTCAGCTGATCTGAAAGGAGGGCTTTCATGAAGAAGGGCTTATGCCCGAAACTTCGATTCTCCTGTTCCTTGGATGCTGCCTGACCTGCTGTGCTTTTCCAGCAACACATTTTCATCTGATCTGAAAATACCGTTATTCAATGTTCTCATTCATATAATTTCGTACTCTAAAGGTTTCATCCTCCATTTAGTCCCACTGCCCTGTCTTTTTCTCCATATTTCCACAACATGTTCTCAGTTAATTAACTGTTTCTGTATTTAATGTGAATCTCTCTGTCCCTCTGTATCTTTCCCTGGCCTTGGTTTTTGGTTGAAAATGTGTTGCTGGAAAAGCGCAGCAAGTCAGGCAGCATCCAAGGAGCAGGAGAATCGACGTTTCGGGCATGGGCCCTTCTTCAGGAAATTCATGCCTGAAACGTCTATTCTTCTGCTCCTTGGATGTTGCCTGACCTGCTGCGCTTTTCCAGCAAAATGTTTTCAGCTTTGATCTCCAGCATCTGCAGTCTTCACTTTCTTCTTGGCTTTTGGCTCCTGAGTGTATCGAGTGCTGGCATTGTTAAGCGCAGAAACAATGAATTGGTATGTGTCAGGTTGCTGTTCACTTCCCGGTGTATCCCATGTGGTGCTCCATGGACAAGGGTGTCGGGCTGTTGTTCACTTTCCGGTGTGTCCTATGTGCTGCTCCATGTTGGATAGGGATTTCAGCAGCTTTGACTCACGTCTTTGAATCTGCGCCTGTCCACTAAACTTCTGACTTCTGTGTTTGTCCCTTTGTACTGATATGCAAGACTGAATGGCCTTGGACGTTTCTTTTTGTCAAGGGATGTGTTTATGGGATGTTAGTATTTTGGAATAGTTCATTAGTAGAAGGTACTGTATCTATTATTCTGTAACGATTTCCAGTAGTAACGTTATTCTATATTCGTCTTCTTTTTGTATATGTTATTATTAGAGTTTTAAAAATAAATTGTGTGTTGCTTTAAGCTGTGTGATTTGACCAGCCACATCACATCTGTAACACTCATTTCGCATCTACCTTTACTATAAGACAAGGTTAGCGTCCAGGCTCCCATCTTAAAGTATTTTAAAACAGTCTGGTCTGGTCCATAGCAAACTTTGCACTCTTGTCTGGTTCGAAATCGACAAGACCAAATTGGGTTCAGAATTGGAATCCCTACAGTATGGAAACAGGCCATTTGGCCCAACAAGTCCACACCAACCCTCTGTGAGAAAAGGAGATATAATTACAGCTGTGCCTTGGCATTTACATTTTGGTTGAAACACCATCAGAATTCTTGGAAATGGCTGGAATTCAATTGTAGATGAGGCAGCTTGAACACAAAAAGGAATTGAAACAGTTTGAAATATGATTAAAAGTAGAATTAAAAGAAAAGTAGAGGACTAAGGAAGATAGAAAAAATAAAGAAGAAAAGTAGAAAGAGGGAGAGAGTTTCAACTTCAAAAGTTAACAATTTGAGAGGAAAGTCGACTTAAAAGGCAGAGATGAAGGTAGATGCTACGCTGACACGGGAGGATAGTGAGTGGAGCAAATCTATGGCAGCTAAATGTCTGATGTGGATCTGTTTAAAAACATCCAGTCATTGTCTACATTTGATGAGAGGGATGTAAAAGCCTTTTTAATTTCATTTGAGAAAATGGTTAAACGAATGCACTGACCAGTGACCATATGAATTTAGTTGATCCAAACAAAGCTGGTAGGTATAAGGAGTGAGGTATTTGCATCCCGATCGGAGGAGGTATCTGGCCAGTATGAGGGGGTGAAGAAAGCTATCTGAAGTGCATATGAGTTTGTGCTAGAAGCCCACAGACAGCGTTTTAGGAATCTAAAGTAGCGTCACTAGTTAAACGTACATTGAGTTTGAAAGAATCAAACAAAGTAATTTTGAAAGGTGGTTAAGGGTATTAAAAAGAGAACAACCTATGACACTCTTAGAGAGAATCTTACTTTGGAGTAGTTCAAAAATTCACTTCCTGCAGTCGTGAGAACTCGTGTGGAAGAGCAGAGTTACAATGGCGAGATTAGAAGCTGAAAGGGCTGATGATGATAAATTGATCCATGAGTCAAAGTTTGGCTTCTGTTAGGCATTGAGAAGAATATGCAAGATCTTCTTAAAACATATACCTGTAAGAGTAAGGTTTACTTGTGTAGGCCAGGAGTAGCAGGTAAAGAGGTTACAGCATTGAGAGGTACAGAAGCATGCTGAAACATAAGGCGACTTGACATTGAGAAGGATTATTCGTGAGATAAGATTTGCTCCTTTATGTAATGTGTGGTTGGAGTGTCCGGTGAAACCATCAACAGAAATATTCCATAATTGGGAAGGAGGCCTTGAGCTTGGCGTTACAACATTTTAGCATTTAACTTGTAAATAACGTATCTGAGACAAATCGTTATACTGATCACAACACCTAAACATTTTTGGAGAAATTTAAGGAGAAAGAAACTTCCAGTCTGTTCAGATAGCACTTATTATTGATGCCATCCAATTTGGAAGTTATACAGGTGACTGGACGAGAAACCGTGCTTGATGATAAGGTGTCAAGACTTGGATGAAGAAAGACAGAGGCGTTCTGTGGCAGCAGTAAACTGACTGAAATAGAATGGAATTGTGAATGTTTGCATGGTTAGTGTCAATACAATATATAAATATTGTAGTCTACATTAACAGTAAGAAAAACGGGTATAAGATGATGCTATCTGTGAATACTGATGGGTCATTTTTTTGAAAGTGGAAGGTGTGACGATACTGTCACTTTAAAAAGGTTATTTTCTTGTGGGTTTTTTTTTGAAGAGAGGACTTAAATACAGAAATGCCGAACTGCTGCCTGAAATGGCAGAAGTAAATAACTCAGGAGGCCTTTAGGTTTTATTAAAATGGTGGGAACAATGGAAAGGCAGTGACAGCTCTCTCAGACCAGGTCTTCTCGTTTTATTTTTAGCTGCACTAATCAGAAGCTGCTGGGGATCCCACAAGGGTTGCAGGTTTCACTACATGATCCCGAGCTGCTCTTCTCTCTGAAAACTCCCTTGAAGTTGCTTCCTCCTGGATTGGAGAACTGCACATACGATTCTGAGTTTGAATTTACCTTTTTGTCAAGCGGCATGTTTATGGGATGTTCCTGTATTAGAACAGTTAATTAGTAGAAGGTACTGTATCTATTGTTTGCGTAAGTGTTCCTGTAAAGAAGCTATCCCCAATTGTTCATCTCTTTGATTGTGGTTTAACTAGAGCGTTTGAATGGATTGCATTTTGCGTAATGTTGAACGGGTTGACCAATCACAACACATCGGGAACATCCAATTTACATCTACGTTTAAAAAAATAAAAATATTTTGTGGTGGTTGGCCTGGTACATAACACTTGCAGCTGAGGGACTTCTGACTGTCTCCTGTTATTGAAAAGTTCTTAATGGTGCTGGGGATGATTTGCTGGAGGTTGTGCTGTGAGCTGCCTCAGACATTCAGGGATACCCGAGGATTTTGTGATTCAACTCTGAATGGAGCATGGGGACTGTAATTACAGCATCTGGGACTGCAACATGAACAACAAATGGTGCACAGGCTAGAGAGAGGGAAAGCTCTGAAACTACGGAGTGAGCGTGTGTAGGGAAATGGATCTGCTGTATCCACTCCGTGTTTTCCAAGACCAGCTACCCAAGGGACACTTAACCCAGGAGCACGGTGTGAGGGGACCCTGACTGAACAAGGAGCTGGTCACAAAGCGGTGTCACCTCCGTCAACACGACTTAAAGCTTCACACCAGAGGGAGGACGGTACTGCCAATGGCTGTTAGTGTCACTGCTTTATTCAGCTTCTATGATCGGGAACGTTTCAGGCAGGAGTGGATGACATATCCATCATCTCCCAGTATCTCAGCATAATGTCACCGTTCCGTGATGGAGGATCTATGTGGTGGATGAGGTGAATGTTTTCTCCTCAGCAGGGTGTATCCTTGTTTTCCCAATATAATGGGATTCCCGATGGTGTATATAGCTCTGTAGTGTCCCATGTCAATGGGGAGAGTTAGAAGAACTGAAGGAACTCTCACTTCATTAATGTTGCAGTGTGCCCATGCACAGTACATAGTGTTGGTGAATACCCACTGTCCTGGCAGCAACCACAGCCTCTTTATTCAGAAACAGCCATTCCAATCGTCCTCGGATGTCCATTTGGAAAGAAAGGATGGAATCTCAGATAAAGGCCGTCCCCTTCGTACACGGCTCAAAACACCCTCCCCCTCACCAATCCGCAACACCCACCAACTGCATAAAAATATCCCATTTGCACTGACAGCATTGGTGCCACTGTGAACATCAGATGGATCAACACTTCCCATGTCTGAATGGGCCAGAGTGAAACCTCCAAAAAAGGTTGTTTCACTCAGCCCTGTAAACCCTCTCCATTACAGGATAATACTGCCTTATAAACTTCCTGAAACAGATTGCAAGTTGTATATTAAGTTATATTCCACATAGTAAACTATTATTCATTGACTTTACCTGTTTATATCAATTTTCAGACTCTCCACATTCTCTTGGTAACTTACTGTCTTGCCAACTCAGTGTCATCACCAAACTTAGTAGCAGTATATCTGTTCAACTCCTCCTGATCATTGATATAGATTGTAAAGAGCTGAGGACTCAGCGCTGGTCACAGTGTGACTCCACTGGCTACGCTCTGTCGAACTGATTCAGACTGATATATCCGGAGTGCCTGCTTCCTGTTTGATAACCAGTCCTCCCCCATTCCTTTGTAGCACAGTCGAAGGACTGAATAAGAACGAGGAGCATCAGTCGGCAATCCAGCCCCGCGAGCCTTCTCCGCCATTTAATACAATCATGGCTAATGTCAACGTGGCCTCAGTCCCACGTTCCTGGCCGCTCTCCTTATTTCATCATTTAGTCAATGTCCCAGCACTCACTGCACTCCGAGACAGTGAATTACACAGATTCACAACCCTTTGAGAGAAGTAATTTGTCTTCACCCCGTTTTAAATCTGCTCTGCCTAATCCTAAAACTATGATCTCTTGTTCTAGTTTGCTCCACATGACGAAATATCCACTCCACACCGACATTGTCAATCACCTTTAACATCCTCCAGACCTCAATGAGGTTTCCTCTCATTTTTCTAAACTCCAGAGAGTATAGGTCTGAATTACTCAAACGATCTTCAAAAGACAAATTCATCTCTGGAATCAATCTAATGAACTTGTTCTGAACTATCTTCATTGTAACTAAATCTCTCTGCAGTCAGGGCGCTAGAAGTGTACACAGAACGCCAGTTACAGTCTCACTAATACCTTGCAGAGTTGCAGCAATTCTTCCCTTCCTTTATATTCAATTCGGTTAGAATTAAATGCTGACATTTCACTTGCCTTTCTCATTCTCTGCTGTACCTGCATGTGGGCCTTCTGTGATATGTACAAGAACACCCCGATCCCTCTGCACGTAAGCACTCTGAAGTTGCTTTCCATTTCCATAACAAGTTTGATTCCTCTGATCGAAATGGATAATCCCATACTTATCTACATTAACTTTTATCTGCAAGATGTTGGCCCATTCATCTAAACTGTTCATGTCCGTTTGTAAGTTTTCTACATCTTCATTGCATCAACCGACTTTGCCACCTGTTCTAGTATCAGCTGAAAATGTGGCTGTCAAGTTTTCTTTCCCCTCATCCAAATAATACAATAGATGAGAAATAGTCGGGTCATGTTGTCTGAACTCAAAAGAATCCCAAAAGATGCCAACCATTAAACGAAACATCTATTCCATCTCTCTGTATTTTGTTGGCTCACAAGCCCTCTATCCAAGCGAATAACGTCCTCCCAAACTCACTTTCTCTTCTTTGGCAGCTTTATCTTTTGTGCAGCTCTTTAATAAATGCTTTCTCAAATTTCGGATACTTTTCGCCTCCAGGATCAATTTTGTCTACTTTGCTAGTCACATATTTAACGAACTCTAATAAATAAATTCTTTAAGAAACCATGCTGATTCTGATCTATTCCATTTTGACTTTGCAAATCTCGTGTTGTTAATTAATTAATAATTGATTCTCACAATTTCCCTTAGTTCCCAACAATTTGCTCACTAATTTTATTCATTACTGAAAATGATTATCCTAATTCCTACACTTTTTGTAACCTCTACTTTCCCTTTCCAGTGTTCCTGTGGAACAGACACAAAGCTTTAAAAGATCTCCAATCGCTGTGTAAGAGGCATGAGTGTCTGAATGGAATAATTCTATTCTGGTTTACACACTCAATGCGCTAAGTGTTCAAATCGTGTTCCTACATCAAAGTCTCAATGGACGGAACATCCTCATTTACATATTCAAGACCTGCTTCTCCTCCTTCTGATGATACGTCAGGAGCTTTAGGGCGTGTGAAATCATCCTGTTGCTGTGTAACTTGTTGAGGAGCTGAAGGGTCTCTTCATATTCCTTCATAACAGGCTCATACTGAACAACCAATTCCTGCTTCCCTGAAATGGGATCAAGGGAGTGATTGGTCTTCTCGTGTTCCCATATAACAGAAAGATGTGTGAATGAACTCTTCCTTTCCATATAACGTCTCACATACTTTTACCCCCTTCTCTAATTCTCATGCTGAATGACCTCTTCCAGTCTCTTCCAATTCCTGTGTTACAGACATGGAAGCTGAATGGGCTGATCCTTTTGCTGTGTAACAGGATACTGGTGCTGCACAGCCTACTCTGGGTCCAGTGTTATACGATCGAGGAGCTGTTTGGCCTCCTCCTGTAACTGGATATCAGGCTCCAGGGGCTGAATAACCTCATCCTGTTCTAGTGTAACAGGGACCAGGAGAATCGACGTTTCGGGCATAAGCACATCTGCAGGAATAAGGAGAGTGTGCCAAGCAGGCTAAGATAAAAGGAAGGGAGAAGAGACTTGGGGGAGGGACGTTGGAAATGCGACAGATGTAAGGAGGTTAAGATGAGGGTGATAGGCCGGAGTGGGGGTGGGGGCAGAGAGGTCAGGAAGAAGATTGCAGGTTAGGAAGTTGGTGC
>NW_025209942.1:12202-18000 GCF_004010195.1 Chiloscyllium plagiosum
ATTTGATTCAAATCAAGTGCAGCCTCCTGTAGCCCAGTAAATTCCCAGCTCACCAAAATAGGCAAGGTGCCAAGTGGGCACACGATGTCACATGCCCGATTCCATGCCCCACTGCAGTAAGGCTTCCCATCATCAACTGAGCTTCATAAAAGTCCTGGATATCATATTCTTTCAGACTTGAGGGGATCAATTTATGATTTTGTGACTATAATGAACTGCAAGTTTTATGAAAATGAGGGTTTCCCATGTCACCTGTTGTCATGTATGTTGCAAGACCCTCAGTGCTTTTCCAATTCTCATGACTGATTTCAATTTTTTTCTCAAATCTAAACACAACAAATGTTTGAATTTAAAGATAACTGACGCGGTGTTTTGTGTCTTTGTTGCTCAATGTTGTAACATACTCAAGGCAATTTTGCAAGATTCCAGTCTGAGCAGCAGGAGCAAAGCAAAGATAGGACTACAGTACTATCATTCTGATTCTCCACCCTGCCCAGCTCGCTGCAGGAAAGTTTCAACACAATGAGGGAAACTGGAAAAACAACCATTGCTGCCTTGCCTTAGTGTTCAACAAGAACAATGACAACAACAGCAATTATTTCTAGATGGTCCAGTAGTTGTATCTTGCCAGTAATATTTGATGAGAAGGCCCAGAGATTAATGTAGCTACACAGTTGCAACATTTCTTGATCATGCAGTCAGTGTAACTCTTCATCTTATTTTAATAGAGAGTGTTGTTCTGAAGTTGAATGATAAAATACCATGCACAATATTATCTCTGCCGCAGGTTAAACACTTCTGATTAAATGGAATTCGTGGCCAAGCTATAATAATACATTTGACTGTATACGCCCAAAGCCAAAATTACCACAGTTATCCTATCAAGTCTAGTTTATAATATTTTACGACAAATTCTACAACACCACTTGCAATATGGTAAGATCAAGCCAGCAGTCAAAGTCTAGTAACGTATAGCTTAGAGCCTCTTAATAAAGTTGGTGTTCTTAATCTATCTGAAATTTTAAAAAAAACACTGGCTTCTATGAATATCTTTTGTAATGAACAAATTGGGTTGTAGTGAAGCAATCAATGTTTGAGGCTTAATTTTGATTGCTAATGGCTTTATGTATGGTGCCTAAGTTGCAAAATCCAGTCATTTGTATCCCAGGCTTTTGTATCCCAGGTTAGGAGGAGCATCAGCCAAGACACATATTATTGTAGTCAATATCATCAAACCAAAATAAGAAGGAATTATGTTAACAAACAATTAAAAAGTAATCAAAAGAACAAATGTGTGATTCTATCGCCCAACATAATTTGTTAATTATTGGCTTTCAAAATTTGTATCAACTCCTCTGGTCATAAAATTGTGGGCAATCCTCAAAAAAACAATCTGTCAATTAAACTTGTATAGTTGGGAGACTATACTGGGTTTAGGCCTACTTTCTAGTTCAGACTCAGACTGGCACCCAGTTATAGGAAGGATATTATTAAGCTGGAGAGTCTAGTCCAGACTCAGACTGACACCCAGTTATAGGGAGAATATTATTAAGCTGGAGAGGGTTCAGAAGTGGAGACCCAGGTAGACAGGATAGCGAAGAAGGCATTTGGTTAGCTTGCCATTAATGGTCAGTTCATTGAATATAGGAGCTGGGAGGTCATGTTGCAGCTATGCAGGACATTGGTTAAGTCACTTTTGGAATACTAGATATGTTGGAATAGTGTGGACAAAGTTAAAAATCACACAACATCAAGTTATAGTCTAACAGGTTTATTTGGAAGCACTAGCCTTCAGAGTGCTGTTCCTTCATCAGGTAGCTATGGAGCAGGATCATAAGACACAGAATTTATAGCAAAAGGATGCAGTATCATGCAACTAAAATGACATATTGAACAAACCTAGATTGCTGTTAAGTCTTTCAGAATGGGTTACAGGTTTCAGTTTATTAATATGTAAATCCCAGAACCACTTTTAAGTCTCATTCTCGAGATAACTTAAGGTTTTATGAGCAGGAGAATAAGGAAAGATGTCCATGTAAAGGATTCCAGAATTGCACCAAATGTAATTACAGAGTATGGATCCATATTTGTAAAGAAATAGTCTTGTCTAGCTTTCCCTGTCTCCTTATGCTGCATTATACTGGACCAAATTTTCTGAGGAGTGGTAATCTCATGTAGATCTCCAATCTATTCCTTTGTTATGGCGTGAGAAAGCTCCACGTTTCTGACAAAAATTCCTGTCAGAGTGCCTTCAGAGATAAGAAGCTGTACTTCCATTCTGAGGAATCTGTTTAGATCAATTGGCTGGATTGTCGGTTTACAAAATAGTGTGATGCCAACAGCGTGGATTCAATTCCCATCACCGGTTTGAGGTTACCATGAAGGACTCTCCTTCTCAAACACTTCTCTCGCCTGAGGTCTGGTAGCCCTTAGGTTAAGTCACCATAAGTTGTTTGTCTCTAATGAGAGAGCAGGCCCTATGGTCTGGTAAGACTATGGCAACACAACTTCCATTCTGATAGGTTCCTTATAGCATAGAATAGCCAGGTGAAGGCGAGTCATGTCACCATTTTCAAGGCAGGTAATTGTATTCTGAAAGTTAAATCTTACATCTTTGGAGTAGCTTATAACTTGGATGGAGAATCCAAATTCTCCAATTTAAATGGACATTTTAGCTAGGTTCCAAGCAAGCAGGAATTGCCTCACCAGAATCTTCATTTCCCGGACAACCCCTTCAGACACTGTTCTGCAAAGTTTCCACGTTCAAATTCCATCTACATGTCAGAAATGAATATCTAGTGATCGGAAAATCCAGGCCACTGTTCGAAGTTTACAAAGAAAACTATTCCCCTTTGTTTTTCAAAATGAATGCAAGATGAATATGGTCTGTCTCACCAAAACTTACTTCTAACATGTGTCTTTTTTATCCCTATTTTCAGAAGGAATATATGCATTGACTCGCAGTCAACCATTACCACGTTTTCAATTTATGTACTTAATAATGATTGAGAACAAGATTCATATTGTGTCTAAACTTTTATTTGTTTAAGAATCTTAATGTTATTTCAGAACTACCTTACAATGAATAAAATTCAATGCAGGGATTGAGCTGAACTAACACCTGGCTTTTATCTGTCAATCAATCTCAGTGCTTGTTTCTTCAAGGTCAACTAACTGTATATGTCTTATTAATTCAATAGCTTATTCTTTTCCCAGCTTAACTATCACCTCTTTCATTTTCTTTCTATCATTGGGTTTTCTCTTTCACTGCCACTTAAATAATTAAGACAAGCAACTTTCACTGAATTTATAGTTAAGGTGTGTCCAAATTGGCTACATATAAAATACACATATGGAGATAAAGACAGAGGTAAGTACCCATACATACAATGGCAGATGTGATACATAGCTGTCTGACTCAGTGGAGAATCTACATAAATGGCTCATAGATATATGTTTTACAGTTTTGCATCATTTTAGTCATTTCAGTAACAAAATCCAAGGTGAAGGTGGTTACAATCCAAGCAATCAGTTCTGAGGAAGGTTCACTCAACTCAAAACGTTAACTCTGATTTCTCTCCACAGATACTGTTCGACTTGCTGAGCTTTCCCAGCAAATTCTGTTTTTGCTTCCAAGTAGAGTGATGCTTGCCAATGCATGCTGTTATATGAGATGCCTCCACTGACAATATGTACTAGCTGTTACATTTGGTCCTGCTCCTCAGATGCTGCCTGACCTGCTGTGCTTTTCCAGCACCACTCTGATCTAGACTCTGGTTGTTTGCATCTCCCCGTGTCTGCGTGGGTTTCCTCCGGGTGCTCCGGTTTCCTCCCACACTCCAAAGATGTGCAAGTCAGGAGAATTGGCCATGCTAAATTGCTCGTAGTGTGGGGGAAATGTAGGGGTATGGGTGGGTTACGCTTCGGGGGGTCGGTGTGGACTTGTTGGGCCGAAGGGCCTGTTTCCATACTGTAAGTAATCTAATCTAAAAAAAAATGATCTTCATTTAGAGAGGCAAGGTTTGATCAGGGATAGTCTGCATGACATCATCAGGGAAAGCCATTCCAAATGAAATTTATTGTATACTTTAGAAGATGTTGTTTATGTTTTTTTTTAACAAGACAATTGACAAAGCCCCATGTGGGAAACTGATTTTAAAAAGTCATGATATCAAGGGTAAGTTAGTGAGTTACATCAAACATTCTCTTAGTGGCAAGAGACAGAGGGTGGTGGCGGAAGGCTGTTTGTGTAACTGGGGACTCGTGTCTGCTGGTGTACCACAGGGATCTGTGCTCTGTCCCTTATTATGTGTGACATTCATAAATGATCTAGATGTGAATGTATAGGGGGGTGGGGGAGTGTGATAATTAAGTTTGTGTTTGACACGAAGATTTGCTGGGTGGTTGGCATTGAGGAGGAAGGCCTTATGTGACAGGAAGATATAGATGGAATGGTCAGATGGTCAGATGGAAAGTACCCCTGATAAATATAAGGTGATGTACTTTGGAAGAAAGAACCAAAAATAGGGCTATGCAATGAATGGCAGCACATTAGGAAGCTCAGAGAGTGTTTCTCCACAGATCCCTGAATGTGACTGCACAGGTTAACAAGTTAGGGAAAAAGTGAGGACTGCAGGTGTTTGAGAGAATCACGAAGTGTAGTTCTGTAAAAACACAGTCAGTCAGGCAGCATCCAAGGAGCAGGAGAGTCGACGTTTCGAACATAAACTTTTCATCAGGAATGATGGCCACATTCCTGCTGAAGAGCTTATTCTTGAAACATCGACTTTCCTGCTTCTCGGATGCTGGCTGATCTGATGTGCTTTTCCAGCAACACACTTTTTGACTGAGGTTAATAGGTTAGTTAAGAAGGCAGAGGGAACCGTTGGCACAGCCTTCATTCACCAACATATACATTGTCAGAGCGATACAAGTCTATGGTTAGGCCAAGCTGGAATAGTGTGTGTAGTTCTGGGAACCTTATTACAGGAAGGGTGTGATTGCACTGGAGGGGTGCAGAGGACATTCACCAGGATTTCCCTGGGATGGAGCATATCAGCTATGGAGAGAGGCTGGATAAGCTCGGGTTGTTTACTTTGGAGCAGAAAATGCTGAGGGAGAGATGATTCAGAAGGATACGATTACAATGGAGATTTTCAGAAAGAGATTTGCTGAAGTCCCAAGGCCAATGTGCAAAATCAAATCTTATGGCATTGTGGCAAATATTTGGACATGATTTCAGAATGGGACAGCTGGCAGGAAAAAGTGAGCAAAAGCTTTTGATTTTGATTTTATGACCAAGTGTATTTTACAGGATCAATACAATAAAATACAGTGAAAAGCTTTCACGTGCTGCCACAAAGTGGTGCCATTTTCAATAATTGAAGAAAATGGAATAAACATTGAATACAGCTTCAAGAGAGTTGATTGGTTGTGAGCCAGGTCCTCACCATGGACCACCCCTGCAACCCAATCCCTCCATGACAGCTACATCACCATCTACATCAGACCCCAGCAACACTCCAAATGCTGATCCTCAGGCACCATCTTTGCCACTGGGCAGATACTCCTCCATCACCGGCTCATTGCCCCCTGTGCCAGAACATTCCAATGTCAGAGACATGTCTCTTATTGGTGGACCCACCTCATTGATGTTACCATGATGGCCATGCACTATCCGCTTCATCACCAGCAGTGCAGAACCCAACCAACAACAAGTCTCCAATCCTCAGACATCACCTTTTGCTGCTGGGTCCTATCTCACCCACGTCGACTCTGCTGATGTAGCAGCTGCCAAT
>NW_025209943.1:0-18000 GCF_004010195.1 Chiloscyllium plagiosum
AACGACACAGACTCTGAAATGTCTGGGTTTCCTTGGGTTTTAGGGCCAATTTGATTATAGCTAACAGATACTGCCCCAAGCAAAAAGTGAAAAAAAAAGACACTTACACAATGAAAGGGGAGTGTCCAGTTCTCCCAGCCCAGCTTTACTCTGGTCTGATTTAGTTTTGATAATCTGGCTATTCACTGCAAGCAGTAGTGTCTTGAAGCTGCTGGACACCACGCTGGTCCTCTCTCTCTGATGTCTCTCCTGTAAGATTTTACCTTTACCTCCAGTTTGATTTTACCTTGTGTGCCAAGGGGTGTTCCTGGAGATTATTGCAAGTATTTGGAACACCATAATTAAGTTGGGATAATTCGTTGGGTTTTCAGAAAGGTTAAGTTATTCTGTATTCTGTACTCTTTTGTTTGTGATTCATTTGGTAATCTTGTAAATAAATTATGTTTTGTTTAAAACTAAGTGGTTAGTCCAGCTGATCCTCTCCTGGAATACCCACTTTGCACCTGCGTAAAACAACTAGGAAATTTAGGGTCTGGGCTAACTTTTTGAAAGGTTTTGAGGGGGGTCTGGCCTGGTCCAGAACAATAGGTATCCACCAGGATGGCTGCTTTCCAGGTTTTTTGATTCCTGAAGCCCATCAAAATTCAATTGATCATCAAGACGGCATTGGATGATTATTGGATGGAAGTGGTGTGCAAGGGAATGGGGAGAAAGTAGAAGATTGGCACAAACGTATTACAACTTTCAAAAATAAAGATTCAACTCTTTTACCCTCATTACAAATTTTCAGGTACTCAACCCAAGTGAAGGGTCACCCCATTTCTACTTCAAAGTTCCTTTATCCGGGAACACAGCTGGACTGGGCTTCTTCCAGCCAACCTTTGCATTCACATCATACAAACCTCTTTGGTTAACGTTTCTTTATGGAACCCTTAAAGAGAAACCACTCACCCAGCTCATTTACGCCTTGGAGAATGTTGCCTACTCCTTCAGACTGAGAGTTCCGGGTACCCACCAGCCTCTGGGTAAAAATAAACTTCTAAACCTCATGCACTTTTACCTTCAATATATCAGGACACTGAGTCATTTAAGCAAAATGGATGACATCCACTGAACTAACCTCATCAGACATGATCTCTCCTTCCAACACCATGTTATCTACGATTCAATGCTACTTCTCCAGTGGAGACTAATCCTGTCCTTCAGAATTTTTTCCGATGGTTTCCCTATCACCAATATTTGATTCCCTGGCCTTGATTTTCTGTCTTTATCCCTACTACCCTTTGTCGATAACGGTACAGAGATATTTTGTTGGATCACCTTTGAGGAAAAAATGTGCAATCTTCTCCCTGGTCCGGCATCCATGTGATTCCAGACCCACACCAAAGTTGTTGATTCTTAAATGCCCTCTGAACTGGCTAGTATACTGCTCAGTTCCAGAACAATTGGTGATGGCCAACAAATGCTGGCCCTGTTAGCAATGCCCGCATCCCTTGAACAAGTAAAACAAATATGTATAGAGGGTGTAACTTATGGCTCTCACCTTATTGCCTGCTTGGATTCTGCAAAATCCTCTGATACTTTGGTTGCATTCTAGCACTCAGTGTCTGCAGTGACCTAGCTGCAGGCTGCCAGCTTTTGTAATGTACATTACTTTATGATTCAGCGGGACAGGCAAGCTAATTGGGACTGCTGAATGTTTGACGGGTTGGGCATGTCACTGTATGCCAAAGTTGTACCTACAGCTCGCGTCAGCAAACTATGCAACAAAAGTACTGAGCAATAGGTCATGTGTGAACGCCAAAGTGGAGCAGTGTGTAATTGAGTCAAGCTGGACGACAGTCAGGTCAGGAGATACCATCACAGTTAGTCAGGGCCACGGTCACAGTTAGTCAGGCGGGCACTGTCACAGGTAGTCAGGGGCACTGTCACGTTTAGTCAAGGGGTACTGTCACAGTTAGTCAGGGACAGTGTCACGCTCAGCCAGGGGGACACTGTCACAGTTAGCCAGGGGGGTACTGTGACATTTAGTCAGGGGGCACTGTCACAGTTAGTCAGGGAGCACCGTCACAGTTAGTCAGGGGGGCACTGTCACAGTTAGTCAGGGGGTACTGTCACAGTTAGTCAGGGGCAGTGTCACGCTCAGACAGGGGGACACTGTCACAGTTAGTCAGGGAGCAGTATCACAGTTAGTCAGGGGGTACTGTCACAGATAGTCAGAGGGGCGCTGTCACGTTTAGTCAGGGGGCACTGTCACAGTTAGTATCTATCAAACCTTTCAATTGTAATAATCTGATTCTCATAGCCGTGCAATATGTGAAGGACCTGGCTTCTCATAATTTTCCTTAACTCCTTCAGAATCAGTAATTTGTAATCCATGCCAAACAATCTTGAAGAGTGCCCCCAAACAGTCTGATTCCCATAGTGTACAGTTATTCTCTTTTTCAGTCTTTACCAATTATCTTCCCTGGGCTCAATATTCCTTAACCCCTTCTCTCTTATAATAAATTCTATCTCCCAGATTGAAACTAGTTTGTGATAGTCTTGTCTTGTATCTTAAGGCTCACCAAATTCTTTCCAAGTCTTTGGGTATAGTGAAAATCTTTCTGCCTGTATACAAATGTCCTCAAATGTCCTCAAAAGGTTGCACCAATCGTGACCTTACCTGGGGCTTATACCATCCCTTATTATTGATGGAACTTCAGGATTCCTACCAAAAACTAACAGCAGTATACTTACCCATCATCTGCAAAAAGTTCTTACCATATACACATTAGTGCACACCATAATTTACTTTGCTACTAATCTTTCAAAATATTATGAACAATTGCCTGGATGGGAGTTTTTGCATTGGAGTTCCACTTATATAGGTAAAAGGGATTTCTGCCATCTTAGTCATAATTGTGATGTTCAAATATGCACATGTATCTCCAAATCCATAATTAACAATTTCTGCCCATCACCACCAATCATTGAGAACCTTTGTTGGCCATCTAAATCAAGTTCCTGTGCATGCTTCCATGACTGTATTCACAATTATTTTCTTATCTTTACTATGAATCATGATTGACTTACAAAATTAGTTTGGCAAATCTGAAAAATGAAAAAAAACATTTATTTTTCTTTATCCCATAACCTTAAATCCATGGCAATAATCTCAATGAAAATCTTGCTAAAAACAGACTTACTGTTGAACATGACCCTTTGAGTCTTACATGTCTATCACATGTCTCTCCTGTGAGCTTATTGTACTCCCCATCCTTTATACCTGCATCCTTTACGAAAAGGTTTGATTTTCAAGAAGATTGCAATTAGCAAATTGCCTTAATCATTTTAACACAATTGACATTTTGTCTTCTAAATTTCTATGACCAGATGTCACTCCTACTTCTTTAATATCTTTAGTGCAGATGTTATGTTCCATTACAGGAATAAATTACTGTTCCAGTTGTGTAAATGGCAATTTCACAGATTGTTGTCAATATTTTTCCATATCCAGTTTCATCTGTGCTCTCTTTATCAATGGCCTATTGAATAACAAGGGTACATCACTGGATGATACATCTGTGCTAATAACAATTGATACTGGAAATCTTACACTCCTTTCAAAGATTTTAATGTTGTAATCCCCAAATCTGAAATTTGTAGAACACTCAAATTTCTTAACTTTGTCTTGATTCTTTTTACTGAGAAATTATTTTTGCATTTGAGCCAGCCTTTTCCACCATAAGGGAATACTGTCCAGCACATGATCATCGAAAGACTTTGCTGCTGCTGTGTTGCGCCTTCTTGTGATCAATATAATGTCCTCTCTTTGATCTGCAGATCCTGCAGTTTGAATATTTTATTCAACTGTTTGGGACAATGCATGGCACAATGGTACTTTGAATCGCAGCTGCAACATCAATTGTCTACACTTTGGGCTTTTTTGGAATTCATTTGCTTATTGTAAATCCCAATTTCTCTTTCACTATCAAAATGATCAATAGCAATCTCCATGTTTGAATGTAGAAAAAGAAGGGGCAGCACGGTGGCTCAGTGGTTAGCACTGCTGCCTCACAGTGCCAGGGACCCGGGTTCAATTCCCACCTCGGGTGACAGTCTGTGTAGAGTTTGCGTGGGTTTCCTCCTGCAATCCAAAAATGTACAGGTTAGGCGAATTGACCATACTAAATTGCCCATAGTGTTTAGGGATGTGTAGGCTAGGTGAATTCGTCGGGTGTAAATATAGGATAGGGGAATGGTTTGGGTGGGTTACTTTTTGGAGGGTTGGTGTGGAGTTGTTGGGCGGAAGGGTCTGTTTCCACACAGTAAGGATTCAATTTCTAATTCTAATCCTAATCTCTATTCTCAATTCTATTAGTTTCGGTTCTTCTTTTGTACTGTCACCTGTGACCTGTCTCTCATTGCATCCTCTGTTTTCTGATGTGCCACCAGTTGCCCACTTTGTGCAACGAATGTTACTGCGAAGGAATGCTTTGTGGGTTTTCTTTAGTGCTTCTGATATTTGTTCGTGTCGTGTATGTGTACCTGAAAATTTGACTCCAGAAGTCTGTCTATGCTTAGTACTTTGGCTCAATCCTATAACTTTACCAGTACAGATTGAATAATTTCCAAATGAAATTTCTGCAGTATTGCACAGAACCTACTGAATTCCATTGTGTACTCTTCCCGAATAATGCTCTTAGATTTTTAAATTTTTCCAAACTTGGCCATGTCAAAAAAGCAGGCAATAGATTTATTTTCAATCAATGTAAAGGAATGATCTCCATAGAGTATAGCCAATGTTATATTCCAAAAGAAAATTGTATTTAAATAGAATTCAAGTCTACACTCCCAACTCCACTTTTCTGTCTTATCCTCATAACCCTTGATTCTTTTGCTGATTTTACCAATGTCTGTGAGGTTAGCAGTCTGTTGGAACCTTTATTCATGTTCAAATAATCAGGCTCCATTTCTGTAAAGGCCTTGCTTCTTATCTTGTTTCTGTACGCTGATGGAACTGCTAAGGCAGTGCTTGGGTTCTGTGCAAAAGAGAAGCAAGGTCCACATTGTAACTTCATTCTCCCACTGGTCATAAGGCTTATTTTTAATTAAGAGGGTGGGTAATCATACCCTGAAACTTTATATTTTGGCTCAACTGTAATCTGCTACCAAGTTACACTCTGAAAGATAACTGTATATTTAAATAGAATTCAAGTCTGCACCTCAACTCCACTTTCCTGCCTTATCCTCATAACCCTTGATTCTCTGATCATCAAAAGAAGTCCATTCAGCCTTGAATAATGTCCAAGATTTCAAAAGCTCTTTGCCGTAAAGAATTGAACAGATGACTGCCTTCTGATTTTTTTTTTAAAAAGCAGCCTCATAATTGGCTTAAATGGTGACCACTTACTCCGGGATCGTTCCCTTTTATCCTTGACTCTTTGACATGGGAAAACAACTTCTCTGCATCTTCACTGTCAAGCCACCTAATAATCTGATATTTTTCAAGAAAGTCTCCCCACATTCCTCTGAACACCAATGTGTAAAAGCCTAACCTTCTGAACATCTCCTCAATAGTAAATCCTTCCAAAATCAGTCAACCTAGTGAACATTTCTGGACTGTGTCCATTGTTTTAATATGCCCTTCCTTCAATAAGGGGGCTGAACCTTTCCTGTTTTAATCCTCCACACGCTTTGAAATAAAAGCAAGCAGTTCATTTGCCTTTGCTATCATCTGCTGAATTTGGATGCTAGCTTTTTGCAATTCGTGCATGACCCCAAATTCCTCTGTGCTGCAGCTTTCTGCAGTCTTTCACTGTTAAATAGCTGGGAATGTAAATAATCTATATGACAAATATAAGTGTGTGCCCTGTTGCTGATTGTTTTCAAATTATTCCTCTCATATGCATGTGGATGTTGGCCTAGATGGCCTTTGGAGTGAACTGAGTGGCCCTCTGTAATGGGCTACAGTCTTACCCTCTTCACTCCTGGGCAAGCTGAGGTAGTTAACGTTTCACGGAAAAAAAAGGCTTATATGATTTAAACATTACTTGTTTGCTTCCAATACTTTTACAATTTCTCTGATTGACGTACCTCATATTCCAGTACTGTGTGAAGTTTGCACTTTCTCTCCATACCTGCATGGGTTTCCTGTGGGTATTCCAGTTTCCTCCCACAGTCCAAAGATGTACAGATTAGGAGGATTGGCCTGCTAAATTGCCCATCGAGACCAGAGATGCGTAAACTCGATGGATTAGCCGTGGTAAATGCAGGGTTAGAGGAATAGGGTGGGGGCAGCAATCTGGGTGGGATGTTCTTCAGAGGGTCGCGGTGTGGACTTGATGGGCCAAATAGAACCCTGCAGTGTGGAAGCAGGCTATCATTCTATAAGCATGTCAGAACAAGATCTCCATTTGATTATACAAAGTAGATAATTGTTATTTGAGCTCAGATAAATTGCAGCGCTGTAGCAGAAATGCATTTCAAGCACTTGAAAGCACTGAACCTTTCCATGCTACATTAATCATTGTCATTGCAGAATGTAAACCCAAAATTTAATTTATTATTAAGGCTTTGAGCAGCCAAGATGGAAAATGTACCAAGTCTAAATAGAACTAGGTTGAAATTGTGGCTGCCAGAGATCTATAACCACAGGAAATGTTGACTTGACAGCAGTTGTTTACCGTGAACTGTTTTTATTTTATTGAGAAGGTTAAAGGGTATGTTGCAAACACTTAAGAGGAAGAAGTTTGACAGAGCAGGAAGGTAAATGGTGAAATTAGAATTGACTGACATTCAGTTGGAGTCTTAATAATATTGAAGATTGGAAGAGGAGATTTTACAACAATGGTTTTGGGAGGACAGAGCAGCACCCCCCTCCACATAGCTTTATCGCATTTCTGTTTTTTTCCTGATGGGCCTTGTAAATTGGGCATCAAGCAGAAAATCAGCAAATTCAGCAGCAGATGTTAAGATAATTCAATAGTTTCTCGGTGCCACTTGAATACCGCGAAGGAAGTAGTTTGTACTTCTGTCGTCCTGAGTAGAAGAGGCCTGTGATTTGCCATTAAATGTAATTATTAAACATATCAGCTCCTTGAAGAAGAAAGCAAGGCTTGCATTTTTAAGATCCTAACAAAAAAACGAGTAAAAAATGGTATTGCAAGTTAGGTGAGGAAATTGTAACTTCTTAAAAATGCAACAACTTAACAACGATACCAATTGAATTTAATTAGTATGTTTTCTCTCATTTTGTTTTCTTTAAAATACCTGCATTTAGGACTATTGCCAAAGATAACAGGAAGGAGGAAATGACTCAAAATTGAGTAGTATTTACATACATACCTGAAATTGACATGTTTCCTGGGCCACTTCAGGTACCATTGCACTACTCGTTATTTTTCAAATCGAAAGCAATCTTTTTATTCCAATTTTTGAATAAAGCATTCATTTCCTCAAGTGCCATTTCTCTCCCACCCCTCCATATCATCCTGGCACCACTGACCCACCATTCATTGCACTGATCTCCTATTACTGAGGGAATCTGCAACAACTGCCTCAAACTCTCACCAGCTGATGTCGAATTGTAGAAATCACATGTTGCTCATTCTGAATGAAAGTTCACTCAGTTTAGTTTAAAATATTATCTCACATTGTTGAGTCTCACATTGCTTATACAACGTTTCTTTATTTTCCCAATGTTAGTCCCACATACCAAAGCTGTATTCTTTCTGCAGTGATCATAAAGAGAGAGTTTGTCAGTGCATGCATTCAGATTCGCTCAATAAATACTGATCAGTCTCATCAAGAGAACTGATTCATGGAGATAATTAAAATATACATTATTTGCTGCAAGTACACCTTGGGTAGTCATTGGTCTGACAACAAGTACCTACGGTGATGTGCTGACCTAGACTTGCTCAGTGAGAAAGAAGGAAAGAACTTAGCCCTCCATTGTCAACTAGGTTATCATGGGTAGAGAAAACTGGCTACAGAGAAATCCCTTCTGAATTCTATGACCCCAAAATGGTTGACCATAAACACCAGAGTGATGGTTAAGTTTTATGTAGCAGAGGATCCAGCTTTAGACAAGATCTCAATATTGGGTTGAGTTTTCTTTTGGCTCAAATATAAGGAATGGGAAAGGCCAGAGTCTAAGGTTTGCCTTCTATAGTGCACCAAGAAACGAGAAATAGTGTAGAACCCCTCCATTTAAATGCTTGACTTAGAATGAGTGTGATGCTAACATGTATTATAATTGTATTGAGGCATCTCAGAATGCACCATACGTTGTGGAAAAAGAGTTAAATTTATTGCACTTTCTGGATCATCCAATTTAAATATTTTGGAATGTACTTCTCTAACTTGTATATTTTTGGGGATGGAGGTGAGGAAGAAGTTTTTCATAGCCTCAAGAGAAAGTTCCCTATCATAAATACAAACATTGAATTGTATGCTTACATATCCTGAAAAGTAGATCTGGTAACTTGGAAATTTTATGTAACTTAAGGATCTTCAAAGAATGGGAAAAAAAATCATTAAGTGAACAGATCTAAAACGGATAAAATATTTGGCTGTTTTGAATAATTTTCATATTTTTTATTCACAGTTTACTTAAATTGAAAAGTGATAAACATTCAACTTAGACTCCATAAAGGGAGATAGCTGTGCAGTAATGTGACGAGACTAGTAATCAAGAGACGCAGGTAATTACTATGAAAATATGGGATTAAATTTCATCACTGCAGTAGAATTTAATTCCAATTAATAAAATCTGGAATTGAGGCTAGTCTCAGAAATTAATTCTGTTTTAGGGTGACTGAGAAACTATCATTGTCAGAAAACTCCATTCAGTTCATTAATTCCCTTTTCAGGATGGAAATCTGTCATCCTTTCCTTGCCATTCTACATGAAATGTCTGATCTACGGTAATGTGGTTGACTTAACTCTCCTCTAAAATGCTGAGGCAAGCCAGTGACTGGAAGGAAAATTATAGATGGTGGTCAAATGCTGGCCTTGCCTTCACATCATATCCTATGAAAGATAGATTTTTAAAATTCAGTAGATATTAATGCATCTGCCTCTTCATTGCAAAATTCTACTTGTTAAGTACATAGTATCTGAGAATGTAGTGTGAGTTGATCTGATATTCAGGAGTGAACTGTAGGGCTTTATTCAGGTCTTTCAATAACTGTATTGCTCAACCATTGGAAAATTACTTGTGCACTTTTCATTCCAAATGGCACGACTTTGCGTTGATAAAGCCGAACCTACACAAACTGATATTTCTCTGGCTGTATCAGTCAATGGAACTTAACAAATTTTTAGCAAGTCTATTTTTGTGGTGAAGTGTGCATCCCAATTCTTTAAATGCATTTTCCTATTACCAAACACATATGGCATCACTGACAAAATGTAACTGTCTTTATGGAATCCTGGACAGTGAAACTATTTTAATATTTTAGCCTGTGTTTTCCTAATAAGAAGTGCTATTGGGCTTTGAATCTGACTTCAATTGGTCCCCTTTGACCTGAACCCAAAAGCTTTTCAGTCTCTGGACATTCTGCAAACTAAAATCAATCCTTTATTGTTCTAAACCACAATGATATCCAGGATGGTAGGACTGACATATGAGGAAAGTCTGGATTGACTTGGTTTGTCCTGCTGGAATTTAGAAGAATGAGGGAGCATTTCATTGAAACGTATAAAATCCTGAAGGGACTGGACAGGCTAGATGTGGGAAAGATGTTCACAATGTTGGGGAAGTCCAGAACCAAGGGTCACACTATAAGAATAAGGGGTAAGCAATTCGGGACAAAGATGAGGAAGAATTCTTCATTCAAAGTTGTGAACCTGTGGAATTCTCTCCCACCAGAAGTTGTTTGGGCAAGTTCATTAGACATATTCAAGGATAATTGTCCTTGCAGCTAAAGGGATCAAGGGTATGGAGAGAATGTGGGAATGGAATACAGAGATTGCATGTTCAACCATGATCTTATTGAGTGGTGCTGCAGGCTGGGAGAGCTGAATGGCCTACGCCTGCACCTATTTTCTATGTTTCTAAATCAAAAGCAAGCTAACGTCTTTCACAGTTTATGATAGAAGACAGTAACCATTCATAATATAAACTAACTTCAGTTACCACTTCAGAACGTAGATACTGGTTTAAGGTCATGGTTCCAGAGAGACTGACTTAGTTAAATTTTAAATTCTTTCCAAAACAAGCCAACATGCATTCGAGCTAATTTCAAATCCAAACTTTGTTCAAAAACATTTAACACATCAATTATCACAATGTTATTGGCCCAGATTTTGCAGTCACCATTGAAGTGATGGCAGTCACTTCTGACCTCCCAGAAATTTTCCTGAAAAAAAAACAAAGATCTGTAACATGAATTTTCCCCTTTGCTGGCATGAATTTCATCTGAGCCTCAGCTATCAGGATCTCCAGTGCAATCTGTTGATAAACAACTACCCTTTGAAGTTCCACATTAACTTTATTGGTACAACCCCAATAAGTTGCTGTCAGTTGCAAAGTATAATTTTGGCAAATGCAGACTGACTATCATCACTACCACCATGTCTGGGCCATCATGATGTTAAATATTATGGCATGTAATGATGTCCTATTGGCGTAAAAGTGTAACAAGTGGTAGACACTGCAGGTAAGTTCTTGATGGAACTGCTTATCTCATGGCATGTACTGATAAATGGAATTGTGCTACACATTTCATTCATAAAATATTTGTTTCACTTGCTGGAAGTGTAAACTGATAATGTTTAGGCTATCGGAGCATCTGGGCCTCCAGTTAACAATGGGACCATCAATAAAAGTCAAGTAATTAAATCTTATTAAAAATCATCGATGTAGCTCCTTAACCAATGACAATTAAAGATTGAGGGGAAAGAAAAACAGAATGGTAAAGACCAGGATAATATTAAAGTCAAGTCAGACATAGAAACAGAAATAGAGAAGAAAAGGAAAACTGGACTGAGAGAGAAATTGAATCAAAGGAAAATTAGAAACAACATTTAAGCTGACCTTTTTAAAATTGATTGGAACTGTACAAAGAAAAAACTAAAATATTGATCCGTTTAAACTAATATTTCTGAACAGGGGGAACTAATCAGCATGCCTGTAATGATTAACATGTCATTAAAAAAATACTTATGTTCTTAATTGTTCAACAAATTTCTGTCGTTTGTGCAAAAGGACAATTAATCCGAAAATTCTGAATTATAATTGTGAGGCAAAGAAAATGATACTGCTTGCACGACGCCAATGATGGAACATTTAAATTACCCATCAAATCTGTCATGTCTCTTAATCTCCATATTGGCTGGCCAATATGCACATGATATCAGCTCGTGTTGCTAACATGCCTTTATTTTTGCAGCAAGTTCCATTTAAAAATATTTTTGTCGTACTCATCCACTTGAAGAAATAGTTCTACAATTTTGGTCCTCCACCGCTGTGCTGCAGAATAACTCAATTTTGTTACCCATGTAAGTTAACTGAGACAGCCAACCCCAAACTATTGCTGATATTGCTCCATGGTTGACTGTGGCAACATTTGTGAAAATCCTTCTCCAGCACTGTAGAAACTGATTATGAACAATGTTCTTATCAAGTAAGCAGTACCACTATACACTTTTCACACTTTTTCTCTTCGCCTCAATAGCAGCCTTCGTTTCCAGCTGCTTTACCATGACACTTGCCAACGTGTCTACTGTTTTTGATCTTCTCAGTACCCAAAAGCATCAGATATAGAGACACACGGAGCTTCAGCATTCTCTAATAGATTGTCAATAAGGAAACAAATAGTCTGAGAGTCTTCTTGGTTACATTTACTGTACATTTTGTGCTTTCTAATTATAAATGGACAGCATCAGTGTTGAATTACAAAGGGGTAAAGGAATGTATTGAGTGAATTTGGATGGTTTCAATCCTATTCCTAGGAGAAGTGGGACAGTTCCTCACAACTGCCACTGCACAAGACCGAATATTAATTTTCACTCTGCAAAACTTAGCCTTCTTCAGGAATGAAAAAGTCACAATCAAGCAGTGACATAGGTCCTTCTGAAACTGAGATTGAGAGTAGGTATTGGGATGTAGCAACGGGGAGTTTACCCTTTACCAAATCATATTAGATTTGATTTGTAAATGCGCTATTATGATATCGTGTGATAAAAATTTAAAACATTTCATTGCACAGTAGTAGTTAAGTGTAGACACCTGATCTGAGCATGAAATATTCTTTCATTCCCAGATTTGCTCTGTTGCTCAGTAAACTACATAAGCCCAGTGCCAAATTTCATCGGGAGACAGCAACATATTTAGAAATATAATCACTGTATCAAAGGCATTTAATTTATTTCTGCCATTTCTGTTTGTGCCGAATTGTTGAATGACTGATATCCATTGACCTCAATGAAAGATTACTCAGCTGACTGATTTTTAAAAATCAGCCGTTTCTAGACACTTTGAACTCAAATCAAAAACTGTCATCTTTATCTGGCTTCCATGTGTTTGAATTCCAAAGAACAGAGCCACCTGAAATCTTAGACACTTGCTGACTCATGGCTCACTAAAGATCGGTGTCATTCGTGTAGCACTGAATCATAATGGCATAGGAAAACCCATGCTTGGCTGTCTTTTCTGTGTTGAATGTATTGACCATATCTGCCTTTGAAGTGCTACACTTAGCTGATCTAATTGCAGATCTTTTAGTGGGGGAAGTTGAAAGCAACCAGGATCCCTTTGCCTATTTTACTATTTCACATGCATTTCAGAATGAATGAGGGAATGAAGACTTGTATATAAAGTCACCATAGTTCCAACAGACCATAACACTGTTCTCTCATCTGCTTAGTCATGGTTTAACTTGAGAGTCACCATTGCCTTAGGAGAGTGAGAGATTGAGAAGGTGAGTCCTTCAAAGTAATCTCAGCTGGTGCGGGAATTGAACCCCACTACTGGTATCACTCCGTATCACAAACTAGCCATCCAGCCAACTGAGATAAAAGGTCATAGAGGAAGCAGTAAATTGTATGGATAGGAAAAGATTGCACAGGGACATAGTTCTGTTGATTCATTTAGTTTAAGCAGATGGAGTTCAGTATGGGGAAAGCATTATGATATTTATTTTGCATCTGAGACAGATTAATTAATGGTAAGGAACTGGGAGCAGGAGAGGAGCAATGGAGCTTAGGTGTCCATAATTCGTTAAAAGAAAAACTAATGCACAGATACAAAAGGCTAAAATATTATGCTTTTAGTTCATGGGATTTGAAGTTCATGGTGACAACACGATGTTTCGGTTATAGAGCCTTTGTCAGACCTAATATGGGGTAATGTATTCAATATTAGATGTAGAAGCTTTGGAAAGATACATTGCCATGCAAGTAATGCAGCATAGATTTGTCAGAGTGATACCAGGACTAAATGAATTAAGTTCCAAACACAGGTTGCAAAAACTTATTTTTAATTCTGAGTTTAAAAGTTGACTGGTTTTCTAGTTGTGGCACTTAAAAATGATCAGAAGTTTCAGGAGAATCATGACAGAGAAACTATTTTCCTTGGAATGTGGGACCGTAAGTTAGAAGTAAACCATTTATAAGTGAAATCAAGAAGCAGTTATTCCCAACAAGCAAATTTGGAAATTTCTCCTCATAGATCTGTGGGTGTTGGACAGTTTAAAAGAAAAAGTAAGGATATTGAGGGATAGAGCAAAGTTGGGAAGTGGAGCTGAGCGGGGCAGGTGGTGCTGAGGTGTTCATCAGTGATGATCTCACTGAATGCAAAACTGGCTTAAAGACACCAGTTCCTACGCACCATGCCCTCCAGTTGTTTACAGACAAACTGTCATGCATCACTCCATGCTGACTATCCTCCATTAGCTCTTGATCCACTAAAACATAAATTTTGAGATGTTCATTCTTCTTTCAAATGCATATGTGGCCTCATCTCACTCCGTCTGTGAATAACTTCACTCCTCTGAGACCTACCCACTCATTTAATTTTGAACTCCTCAACATCCTTCATTTTAATCAATCCACCATTGAGAGTTGTGTCTTCAACTCACCTGACCCTGAGCTCTAGAATTCCCTTCCTATACATCTCCAACTCATTCTTCTCTTGTGATATTTCTGAAACTGTACCACTTTGAACACGATTTTGACCTCTTGCCATAATATCATTAGACAGCGTTCAGTTTTTGTTTGAAGCACTTCTGTCTTAAGATATTTCAGTATGTTAAAGTTGCTATATAAATGCATGTTGGTGTCATTGACTTGTGTATGCTTATTCCATAATAAAGAACAGTTAGTAATATTTTGTTCTCATGGTGATTTGTCATTCTCTAGCACAATTTGGGATCATGTTTGGATAAAATGGCACAAGGATGCAGTTGGTTTTTCTCTCTTATTAATCAAAACTCACTTCAAAACAACTTATTGTGTATCATTTTATTTTATTAAACTAGGATGTCTGAGCACAAAAATATCTTTGCTTTATTTTCACAGATGGTGCCTAACACCTCTTTGCGCTCACTGATCTGACTGCCAAATGGAAAACAATACCTTATTTAAAATGACTATTCTCACATTTAAGTCTTTCCACGGTCTCAACAAACCTTTCAGATCAACACATATATATCTTTTGTGTATCTCAGATTTTCTTTGGTTCATCCAAAATTGATAGCATTTGAAGGCTCAGCTGCCGATGATGAACCAAAGAAAATCTGAGATACACAAAAGATATATATGTGTTGATCTGAAAGGTTTGTTGAGACCGTGGAAAGACTTAAATGTGAGAATAGTCATTTTAAATAAGGTATTGTTTTCCATTTGGCAGTCAGATCAGTGAGCATTGTGGCACTCCTACTTCTTTGACTCACCTGTAAGGTTAGGAATTAATGTTGATGCAGTCCTAAGACTCCGGAGAAGCTAAACTTCACATTGCAGTTCACATTGGGGCAAATTCATCATAATCTGCATATCAATGAACTTCCATCCATTTTACCTTAATTCACAAAACAGTTTGAATCAGTACTTAATTAGTCTGGAATGTTCAATTTGCAATAACAACTTTCCATTTATATTCATTCATGGGATGAGGAGATCACTGGCCAAGCCAGCACTAATTGCCTGCCTCTAACAGTCCAGAGGGCAGTTAAGAGCCATCAGCATTGCTGTGGGTCTGGAGTCACATGCAGGCCAGAGCAAGTAAAGATAGCTGTTGCCTTCCCTAAAGGATGTTAGTAATTAAATAGCACCTTCAACATATTAAAGCTTACAAAGGGTTTCACAGGAGCATAATGAGTTTGATACTGAGTTTGGGAATCGAAGGGCAGCTAACCTTATACAAAGAGTGAGGTTTTAAGGAGCAGTTTATAGTGGCAATGGTAGGTAAAGAGACTTAAGGGAAGAACTCCAAAATTGATAGCATTTGAAGGCTCAGCTGCCGATGATGAACCAAAGAAAATCTGAGATACACAAAAGATATATATGTGTTGATCTGAAAGGTTTGTTGAGACCGTGGAAAGACTTAAATGTGAGAATAGTCATTTTAAATAAGGTATTGTTTTCCATTTGGCAGTCAGATCAGTGAGCGCAAAGAGGATGCATGAATAGGATTTGGGATGCTTTAGGATATACTCTTGAATGAACTCAGATTATGGAAGGTAATTGGTGGGAGGCTGCCCAAGGGAGTATTGAAACTGATAAATCATGGAAAAGACACAGTTGATGGTTTTCAGCAGCAAATCAGCTGTGTTGCATCAATTCATTTTATTTGATCGTGATAAGGACATCACTAGCTGGAGGTAGATCTTAATCTGGTGTTTCCTGTGTAACTGGCAAATGAGAGGGTGAATCTATAGTTCAGTTAAAGGAACTCATTGCAAGTAGTTTCTCACCTGTTCTTTTGTTTAGGGAAGAGTGAGATGCTGTCAAATAAGGATCAATAAAGTCAAGATTTGCTTTAACACACTACCTTATCACATCATCCAATATTCTTGAAGTACCTCACATAATGCCTTCTTAATCTACCACAGGTTCAAAGTTTGTGAAAAGATTTGTAGCTCGGGTGCTCGTTGTTGTGGTTCTGTTCATCAAGCTGGGAATTTGTGTTGCAGCCGTTTCGTCCCCTGTCTAAGTGACATCCTCAGTGCTTGGGAGCCTCCTGTGAAGCGCTTCTGTGATCTTTCCTCCGGCATTTGTAGTGGTTTGAATCTGCTGCTTCCGGTTGTCACTGCAACGGACAGCCGGAATTGACAACCGGAAGCGGCAGATTCAAACTACTACAAATGCAGGAGGAAAGATCACAGTAGCGCTTCACAGGAGGCTCCCAAGCACTGAGGATGTCACCTAGACAGGGGACGAAACATCTGCAACACAAATTCCCAGCTTGGCGAACAGAACCACAACAATCTACCACAGTGTTTGGTATGTGAGAATATCCTCAGTGCTATTGGGAAAGGAGTTCTAGAATTTTGACACAGCAGAGATACGAGAGAGCAATTTAGTTCCAAGTGAGGTTGGTGTATGAATTGGAGGAAAACTAGCAAGCATGGCATCCTTATCCATCTTTGCCATTGTCCAGTAGGTCATGGAGGTCATGGGTTTGGAATGTCCTCTCAAAGAAGCCTTGGTGAGTCACTGCATTGTATTTTATGGATGGTGCATACCAGTGCCTTTCTGCATTGATGGTGAGGTGATGGATGAGGTGCAAGTCAAGAGGGCTGTTTTGTCCTGGATGGTGTCAAGCTTCCAGGACGTTACTGGAGCTGCACCCATCCAAGCAAGTGGAATGAATTCTAGCACACTCTTGACTTGTTTCTCGTAGATAATGGACAGATATTGGGGAGACAGAAGGTGAGTTATTTGCTGCAGAATTCTCAGCCTTGAACTGCTCTTGCAGCCACAGTATATTTAAGGAGAAAGTGAGGATTGCAGATGCTGGAGATCAGAGTCTAAATGTGTGGTGCTGGAAAAGCATAGCCGGCCAGGCAGCCTACGAGGAGCAGGAGAGTCAACATTTTGAGCATAAGCTCTTCATCAGGACCAGTTGTGCTTTTCCAGCACCACGCTTTTTGACACAGTATTTTTAATGCTGGTCTAGTACGGTTTCTGATCAATGGTAACCCTCAGGATTTCATTCTGGGGAGCTTAAGCAATGGTAATGTTATTGAATGTCAAGGAGTAATGGTTAGAGTTTCTCTCTTACCTGACATCTTGTCAATGCTACTTGCCCCATAACACCTAAATGTTGTCCAGATCTTGCTGCAAGTCTACATTAATTGCTTCAGTATCTCAGGAGTTGCAAATGGTAGTGTATGCAGTGATCAACAAATGAAAGGGAGAAGATAATTGATGAAAGATTGGTGATGTTGGAAATATTTTTAACAAAATTGTTTAACCTTTCTGAGCCATGTGACATGTGCAACTTAAGGTGATATTTGACCAGTGAGCCAGTTGTCATTTCCCTGCCACACTGATACTAATCTGAATAACCCTATGTCCAATTTTCCCTCCATATTATAGAAGAGTTGGCTTTCAACTTAAAATGTTTTCTATGGCGGACCTGAGATTGGAAACTCAGCATGTGTAAAGGGGTTGGAATGCTGCAATCTATCAATGATATGTTAAGTAAAATCACGCATTATTTGACCATATTATGACATTATTAATTGAAACATTTTATATGTAAATATTTATGAAGAAATGGTGGTAATTTACAGTGTAGATACAAGCTTTGAAAATTCAAAACCATTAACTGTCCAAGTAAGATGGCAAATGTCGTTTAATTTGTTGAATACTTGGACTTTGTATCTAAAAGGCAAAATTAATTATTAAATGAAGATGGAACTCATTTTTCATGATGAGCTCTACGGAATGCATGTGCAATGCACAGTGCATCTATTTATTCATTTTCTGAACTGTGTGTATTCCTTTTTGGTCTTCATTTTGAAAATCTAACTCTGATACTAATGCCTTTGCAGACCTTTAAACATG
>NW_025209944.1:0-4993 GCF_004010195.1 Chiloscyllium plagiosum
TACCCCTCATGATCTTACCTATTTCAAATAAGTCACCTCTTACTTTCAAAAATCCAGAAGATTCACACCTAAGCCTGTCCCAACTTTCCTCGCAAGAGAATCCACTCTGTCATCGATTGTTAAGAATGAGATTGCTGAGTTCTTGGAAGTAGATAGTAAAATAGGACTGAGTCAGCACGGCTTTGTTGAGGGGAGGTCATGCCTGACAAATCTGTTAGAATTTTTTGAGGAGTTAATGTGCAGGTTAGACAAAGGAGAGCCAATAGATTATATCTATTTGGATTTTCAGAAAGCCTTTGACAAGGTGTCACACAGGAGGTTGTGAAATAAGACTTCACGGCATTAGGGGCAAGGTACTGGTATGGATAGAGGATTGGCTGACTGGCAGAAGGCAGAGAGTAGGGATAAAGGATTCTTTTTCGGATTGGCAGCAAGTGAATGGTGGAGTTCCCCATGGAGCAGCATTGCAACCACAAAGATTCACGTTATACATTCATGCTCTGGGTGAAGTAACCCAGGGCATTGTTGTTACGTAAACAGATGGTACAAAGATAGGTGGGGGGACCGGTAGTGTTGAGGAAGCAGGGAGGCTACACAAGGACTTGGGCGGGCTAGGGGAATGGGCAAAGTAATGGCAGATGGAATACAATGTGGGAACGTGGGAGGCTATGAACTTTAGTAGGAAGAATAGGGGTATAGATAGTTTTCTAAACAGGTAAAGGCTTTGGAAATCTGAAGCAAAAAGTGGCATGGCAGTCCTTGTTCAAGATTCTCTTGAGATTAACAAGTGGGTTCATTTAGCAGTTGGGGCGAAATACACATTGTTACTGTTCATTTCAGGAGGCTAGAATATAAGAGCAGAGATGTATGATGAGGCTGTATGAGACTCCAGTCAAACCATAACTGAAATATAGTGAGCAGTTTGGGACTCAATATCTAAGGAAGGCTGTGTTGGAGGGGTCTCGAGGAGGTTCACAAGGATGATTCTGGGAATTAAGGTACTTGTCATATGAGGAGTGGTTGAGAACTCTGGGTATGTCCTCGATGGAGTTGTTAAGGATGAAGGGGAACCTCATTGAAATTTATAAAATACTGACAGGCCTGGATTGAGTAGACATAGAGAAGTTTCCACTAGTTGGATTCATTAGAGTGAAGGGATGACCCTTTAGAACTGAAATAAAGAGGAATTTCCTCAGGCAGAGGATGGTGAATCCATAAAACTCATTGCTGTAGAATGCTGTGGAGGCCAAGTCATTGAATGCATTTAATACAGAGATAACTTGGCCTTTGCTTAATATTGAAATCAGAGGTTACGTAGAGAAGGCAGGAGAATGGAGTTGAGAAACATATCAGTCATGATCGAATGGTGGAGCAGACTCAATGGACCAAATGGACTAATATTACCCTTATTTCTTATGGTCATATGGTTTTTGTTCTCAATGATTTTAGCTTCTAGATTATGTGAAGCTCTCTTATTCAAACATACAGACGAGTAATTTAACAATCCAAACATTAGCTTTATTAGCAGCCAGTGCAAGGAAACAAAACCAACAGAGGCTCAGGTTCACCCCAAAAGGCCAACCAAATGTTAGCACTATCACCAAGGATATAACGTGGTGAAGGGCAGTGGGAAACCAGAGGATTGGGAAGCTTACAAAGACCAACATAAGGCAACAAGGAAAGAAAAACAGAGGGGGAAGATTAAATATGAGGGTAAGCTAGCCAGTAATATAAAGGAAGACTGTCTTAGATATTTAAAGGACAAAAGAGAGGGAAAAGTGGACATTGGGCTGATGGAAAATGATGCTGGAGAGATAGTACTGGGAAACAAGGAAATGACTGAGGAGCTAAATAATTACTTTGTGTCAGTCTTCACAGTGGAAGACACGAGTAATATCTCAAAAATTCCAGAGAGTGAGGGGGCAGAGCTGAGTATGGTGGGCATCACCAAGGAGAAGGTGCTAGAAAAACTGAATGGCCTGAAGGTGGATAAATCACCTGGACCAGATGGACTACACCCTAGAGCTCTAAGGGAGATAACTAAAGAGATATTGGAGGCATTAGTGGTGAGATTTCAGGAATTGCAAGAATCAGGAAGGGTCCCAGAGGAATATGAGGAGAAAGTGAGGACTGCAGATGCTGGAGATCAGAGCTGAAAATGTGTTGCTGGAAAAGCGCAGCAGGTCAGGCAGCATCCAGGGAACAGGAGAATCGACATTTCGGGCATTCATTCCTGAAGAAGGGCTTATGCCCGAAACGTCGATTTTACTGCTCCTCGGATGCTGCCTGAACTGCTGTGCTCTTCCAGCAACGCATTTTTCAGACTGTTGGTGTATGCTTAAGTGTGAAATTGGACATAGCACAGTGCTGTCTGACAACATGCCTACCTCCTTCATTGTTGACTGGTGACAAGCATGACAAGCTGCTTGGCTCTGTGTCTGCACTAGCAGTAAGAAAAGACGGAAGTATTATGTACTTTAAAATGCAGCTGAGGTGGCAAAGCACAAGAAGACTTAAGTAACGCAAGGCAAAATGTTGTGAACATCGACACAGTCACAATGAGTGAGCATTAGCAGTACAAGTGAAACAATGGCTGATCTAATCCATGAGCCACATGCTTGTCCCTGTGTGCAAAGTATTCTTGCAGCAGCATTCCAATGAAAGGTACTGATTGCCAGCAAAGGACAGCACTGACCTGCATAGTTGTACTGTATGGGGATGGGAGATTTGTTGCTATGATGCATTGAGGCAAATCTGTGGATGTGAAGTGTGTATGGTTGCTGCCTGTGGCCGCGCCCTGGGATGCTGCTGTCGGATGTGCAAGCTAGAGATCTGAAGGAGCAAGCAATATCTGGAGTTACCAGATAACTGTGCTGACTTTCCTGTTGGGAATTCTCAACATCTACTTTCTCTGCAGCAGCTGGAGAAGGTAAACTGCATATAAATGAGGTGAGATTATGGAATAATGCAGTAGTTAAACAATGATAATCCACATTAATCAGCCTCTCACCATTCACTGATGAGAATCTTGTGTCACCATTCAACACTTGTTTGGAAATTGGGACCATTTGGTCTCAAGGTCAAGAAGGTACTCATTGGGCATCTTGCCCAATTTCTCACCATGGCACATGTCATTCAAGAGCTGAGAAGATCCCACCCTTCAGCTTTGTCAGTAATTATGTGATCTCTTCAAAGTCCACTTGATTATCATCAACTATATTACAGTTAACATCTCTATTCCATCATCAGAAAAGCTCAATCAAATTGATTAAACAAGATTTTCCTTCAGCAAATTTATGTTAGCTTACGTTGATCCATTGATTTCATTTCATGTTAGATGCCACTTCCTTCTCCTATTCTCTTTGTATCTGTTTTATTTTCTTCCCAAATGAACTTTCCCAATTTATTGTGCTTCGCTGTTTTACTGTCAACTTGATATCAGTCAGATGTTCTGCTTCATTTTATTCTTCATCTCTTTTGTCATTCAGAAATCTCTGTCTCATGAGAATGTTACCTTGAAACCATCTTTTTTTAAAAAGCAAGCTATTAATCAGTGTAGAGATGTTTAATAATATTCCACAAAGATGATGTGGATTACTCATCTGATCAGTAGTTTAAAAATATTAGTTTTTGCGCAGGTTAAAAAATAGTTACATTGAACGAGGCTTAATTTTTTTAAGGGTTTGTTCCAGTGATATGAGAGTGGAAAAGATCAATAAATTTTGCAGATTGGTAGCTTGCCATATTGGTTAGGCTTGCAGGAAGAGTCTGGCACAGTGTGTTACAGACCAGTGATGATAGACTACTTCACAATTTTCTTGCTAATATTTGCATGCACTAAACCCATTGTGTCACCTTCAGGGGGATAATGATATCGCTTGCTGACAGTCTGCCTTCAAAAGTACCAGAATTATGGACTAAAAGAAAGAAGTTAATAATTTATTGAAAATGCAGACACAGTCAAGACAGACAAGACAGTAAGCAAATGGTATGGGATAGTAAAGTGTAGGGGTTATATGATGAGTTAATATATATATAAAATACAATCTTCTGCAAAACACTAAGTTGATGGCCTGGAATATCAAAAGGATCAAATTACGGGCAATGACATGGTAACAAACATATCCAAGAATACACTTGATTAGTGATATGGGCTTTGCCTCCTGACGGAGATTTTGCCTAATGTGGCAATGCTTGTTTTATCCCTCATTGTGTAAGAAACTAGATACGAATAACATGATATTGAAAAATCCAACAGAGATTTGTCACACCCACCAATACATCTAAATTTCACATTCACAGAAGTGTTTAGGCTATTTGTTTCCAGCAGAAGAGCATGTTACGAGCATTCCATGCTTCAGGTGATCCCAAGTACAATAACATCAGAGATGTCTATATACCCTTGAGTCGCATGCTATGAAACAGTGCTATTATCATGCGCATATCTCTTAATTGACTGAGAGACAGAGCACAATAGTTAGCTGCGTATCCCAAATGTCAACAGATATCTTCCAAAATGAGATATCTTCCAAAACATAAATCCTTGATATCGCCACAATTTTAGCACAATTATAATTAAAGGTGAGTCACATTGCATTATGAAAACAGGGCTTTATTTTATATCTGGCAATTTTGTACCTTAAATATTTAAAGGTCTTTGTCCTTGAAATTGAGCAATGCAGCACTAAATAAAAAATAAATACTGCTTGAGAAGATCTATTAAAAGAGGATATTGGTCAAACTGTTATTGTTGATAACTTTGGTAGATCAAGACGAGAACATTTCTGTGATGTTACTTCATTATTATTTTGATATGTGCACCAACCAGTTCAGGGTGAAATATTTTTTGAAGTGGAGTTTTCATGGTGTTGTTTACACTATAAATTGGATTATTGGAATCACCAGAGAAATGGCATGAACAGCTAATGATCAGGAGAGCACCTGTAGAAACCTCAGCTCCTTTATATTTTAATACACTTTTATTTCTCCATTT
>NW_025209944.1:16444-16888 GCF_004010195.1 Chiloscyllium plagiosum
TTTTTTGTTAAAAATCACACAACACCAGGTTATAGTCCAACAGGTTTAATTCGAAGCACACTAGCTTTCGGAGTGATTGTGGTGGGCTCGGTCGTAACACAGAATTTATAGCAAAAATTTGCAGTGTGATGTAACTGTAATTATACATTGAAGAATTGATTGTCTGTTAAGCCTTTCATCTGTTAGAATACAGTGACAGTTTCACTTCTTTTATGGGTAAATCACAAAACCCTTTTTTTTTAAAGTTGCATTCTCGGGTTAGCTGTTAACAATGGTGATAGCTAGACAATATGTTGAAGGTGTTGGCCCCCTGTGTTCTCAGTCTATGACCTGATGTTTAGATTGATTCTAATCTAAAAAGTGAGATAACAGAATTTTACATAAATTCATGCAGTTTTTGAGCTCAGAGTTCTACATGAATGCATGCAGTTTTTGAGCAAAGTA
>NW_025209944.1:16982-18000 GCF_004010195.1 Chiloscyllium plagiosum
TGTGTGTGTGTGTAGTGAGTGCAGAATGTCTTAAGTCTGTGAGGGGGTTCATGTGAGTGTGGGAATGTGTGTGTCTGTAAGGGTGTGTGTGGGTGTCCGTGTGCGCATCCGTGTGTATGTGTGTATAGGAGTGCCTGTGTGTGTGTGAGAGTGTGTGCGTGTAGGAGTATCTGTGTGTGTGTATAGTGCAATGGTGGTCACCTGTAATGTGACATAACCCAAGGTCCCGGTTGAGGCCCTCCCTATGGATACAGAACTTAGCTATCAGCCTCTGCTCGGCCACTTTTCTCTGCTGCCTGTCCCAAATCCACCTTGGAGGATGGTCACCCGAAGGTCCGAGGCTGAATGTCCTGGACCACTGAAGTGTTCTCCAAATCATGATACTTGATGGGGTGTGGGAACAGAGGGACCTGCATGTATATGTGCATAGATCACTATCGGTGGTAGGACAGGTGGAGAGAACAGTTAATAAAAATAACAATTTTCCATGCTTTATGAATAAAGTACAAGAGCAAGAATACATTTGTCATTGTTTTAAAGGAAATGGAGTATAGAAATAGGAAGGTTTTGCTAAAACTATACAAGATCTCCCTGGGTTGTCTTCTTTCTTTTTCTTTTCATATGATCAGGTACCTTTGATGGAGAATCTTCCTAATTTCTTGGATCTATGTTGATGACATTTGCTCTGTCTACCATTTTGAAAAGGCCTGCATTTTTATATCCCCAACATCAGACTGTCTCATTGGTTTGATGTTGGCAAAACAATAAATTCAAATTCGATCGGGTTTTAATATTCTCGGGCATAATTTAAACTGAATGGTTAAATTTGAATTGTCTTCAAAAGAGCAACTAACTCAGGTATTCTTTTCACAGCCAAATATTACATATTTTAAAATTTCCAGTTCGCTCTGAGACTGCTATCTTGTCACATCATAGGTGCTTGTCGCTCTCAGTTCAGAGCAGCATTCACTCTCTCTCTTCAAGGTACAGTACACGCCTTCAACTTCATAACACTCCC
>NW_025209945.1:0-1563 GCF_004010195.1 Chiloscyllium plagiosum
AGGGAATAGAGGGAGAACTAGCCATTTGGATCCAGAACTAGCTCAAAGGTAGAAGGCAGAGGGTGGTGGCGTAGCGTTTTTTTACAGACTGGGGGCCTCTGACCAGTGGAGTGCCACAAGGACTGGTGCTGGGTCCAATACGTTTCGTCATTTATATAAATGATTTTAATGTGAGCATAAGAGGTATAGTTAGTAAGTTTGCAGATAATACCAAAATTAGAGGTGTAGAGAACAACAAAGAAGATTATCTCGGATTGCAACAGGATCAGATGGGCCAATGGGCTTAGGAGTGGCAGATGGAGTTTAATTTACATAAATTTGAGGTGTTGAATTTTGGGAAAGCAAATCTTAGCAGGTGTTATACTCCTAATGGTGAAGTCCTATGGAGTGTTGCTGACCAAAGAGACATTGGAGTACAGGTTCATTGAAAGTAGAGTCATAAATACATAAGATAGTGAAGAAGACATTCGTATGCTTTCCCTTATTGGTCAGAGTATTGAGTACAGGAGTTGGAAGGTCATGGTGTGGCTGTACAAGAAGTTGGTGAGGACTCTTTTGGAATATTGCGTGCAATTCTGGTCTCCTTCCTATCGGAAAGAAGTTGTGAAACTTGAAAAGGATCAGAAAAGATTTACAAGTATGTTGCCAGGAATGGAGGCTTTGAGCTACAGGGAGAGGCTGAATAGGCTAGGGCAGTTTCCCCTGGAGTTGTCGGAGGCTGAGGGGTGACCTTATCGAGGTTTATAAAGTCATGAGAGGCATGGATAGGGTAATTAGACAAGGTGTTCTCCCTGGGGTGGGGGAGTCCAGAACTAGAGGGCAGAGGTTGAGTGTGAAAGGGGAAAGATACAAAAGAGACTGAAGGGGCAACGTTTTCAGGCAGAGGGTGGTACGTGTATGGAATGAGCTGCCAGAGCAAATGATGGAGGCTGGTACAATTGCAACATTTAAAAGGCATCTGGATGGGTATATAAATAGGAAGGGGTTGGAGAGATATGGCCCGGGTGCTGGCAGGTGAGACTAGATTGGGTTGGGATATCGGGTCGGCATGGCCGAGTTGGACCAAAGGGTCTGTTTTCATGCTGTACATTTCTATGACTCTCTAACTCTAATTTAGAAATGACAATAATTTAACATGCACTGTCAAATAAATAGATGGTTTATGTTACTAAATTGTAACATACAATAAGTTGAAAACTTGCAATTTTTAGAATGAAAAGTAAAGAACGAAGAACAAAGAAAATTCCAGCACAGGAGAAGGCCCTATAGCCCTCAAAGCCTGCACGGATCCAGATCCTCTGTTTAAATCTGTCGCATATTTCCTGAGGGTGTGTATCCCTTTCATGTATCTGTCTAGATATATCTTAAATGATGATATTGCAAAATACTCAAAATATAGTCTGATCGGAGCCTTGTAAAACCTCATAAATCCTTCCCTGCTTTATTGTTCAAGTCATCTCAAAATAAATGCCATCGCTGTATTTGTCTTTCTGACCGGATAGGCCACCAGAAACAATGAACACATGATGGACATTAATAAACTTATCCCGGAGTTCTAAAAAT
>NW_025209945.1:2073-3159 GCF_004010195.1 Chiloscyllium plagiosum
TCTGCAGCCTCCTTGCCATCTCAATGCTGCCTGTCCCTCTACCTACCTTTGTATCATCTGAAAACCTAGTCAGAATATCCTCAGTTCCTTAATGTAGATCGTTAATGCACAAAGTAAAAAGTTGTGGACCCAACACTGAGCCATGTGGAACACAAGTTGTCATCGGCTGCTATCCCAAGAAGGACGTTTTTATCCCCACTCTCTACTTGCTGCCAGGTAGCCAAGCTTCTGCACACACTAGTAACTTACCTGGAACAAAATGGGGCCTTATTTTACTCAGCAGCCTCCTGTGTGGCACCTTGCCAAAGTCCTTCTTGAAGTCCAGGTGGATAATATTAACTGGCTTTCCTTTGTTTCACTTGCTTGTCGCATCCTCAAATAACTTTTACAGATTTCTGAGGCATGACGTCCTCTTGATGACCCCATACTGACTTTGCCCAATTTTACATTTCACTTGCAAGTATTCAGACTCTCATCCTTCACAATGGATTCTAGGATCTTACACATGACTGAGGTTAGGTTAATCGGTCTGTCACTTTCTGCCTTTTGCCTTATTCCCTTTTTGAAGAGGCTGTCACGTTTGCAACTTTCTAGTCTTTTGAGCCTCTCCCTGATTCTAGAAATTCATGAAAGCTCACCACAAATGTCTCCATTATTTCTTCAGCTAACTCCCTTGGAACTCTGGAATATTGTCCAGTTGGTCCAGTTTATTTACCCATTTAGTTGTTCGAGCAACTTCTCCTAATAAGCTCTGTCCCCTCGCTATCTTGAATTTTTGGGATACTGTACATGTCTTTCACTGTGAAAAGTAACGTGAAATAATTGTTCAGTTTCTCAACCATTATTTGTTCCCCATTACTATATCTCCAGCATTGTATTCCGCGACCAACGTCCATATCTGCCTTTTTTTTGCCCTTTACATTTCTAAAGAATCTCTTACAGTCTTTTATATTACTGGACAGCTTACCCTCATATTTAATCATCTTCCTCCTATTTCTTATTTTGTTGCCCACTATTGGTATTCGTAAGCTTCCAAATCCTCCGGTTTCCCACTGCCATTTGCTATGTTACCTGATTTCTCTTTTG
>NW_025209945.1:17120-18000 GCF_004010195.1 Chiloscyllium plagiosum
GCTCATTGGAATAGTGTTCTGATACAGCTTTGTTTGTGTGTGTTGGGATGGTTGCTGGTGTAGTTAAGTATTTGGTCAGTGTTTGTCGGTTTTCTGTATACGCCGGTTTGTAGTTCTCCGTTGTCCTTTCTTTTGACTGTGACGTCCAGGAATGCAAGTTTGTTGTCAATTTGTTCCTCCTTGGTGAACTTTATGCCTGTGAGGGTGTTGTTGAAGATGTTAAATGTCTCTTCTATCTTATTTCGTTTTGTGATGATAAAGGTGTCATCTACGTAGCGGACCCAGATTTTTGGTTTGATGGTTGGTAGGGCTGTGAAATTATTTTATTTATTTATCCTCACATGTATTTGTTACAAAATTAACTATCTCACATTCACTTTTCAGCCAATGTTAATTAATAATAAATGCAACACCCATCATACTGTAACTAGCAGCAATTTTGTAACCTGCTTACACTCCCTCTAATGATTGCTAAATCCTGCACAAAGGGGAGCTTGGCAATAATGTCAATTTTAACAGGTCTAATCTCTTCTGACACTAGGTGTAGGTGCCAACTCTGAACATAATCAGTATCATTCTGTACTTGGCTCTTTGGTCCACCAAGCCTGTGCCGATTACTAACCCTTATTTAGACTCTCTAATTATTGCCAGTGCCCACTTTCTATTCCTCTGTTTGCCTCCTGATCATGTGCCTATGAAGCTACACCTTGAATGTTGCTATTGTGTCTGCTTCTACCACCTCCACTGGCAGTGCATTCTAGGCACTCACCATCCTCTGAAAAAGTTTCCCCGCACTTCTCCCCTAAACTTTCCTCCTCTCACCTCGAACCGGTGCCCTCTTGAGTTGACCTTTCCACCCTGGGAAAAAGCCTCCGACTAT
>NW_025209946.1:0-1124 GCF_004010195.1 Chiloscyllium plagiosum
TTGGTGAAGGCTTCCTGCCCAGTATTCTGGGGGCCCAGCATGGTGGATTTATCCTGGAATGGGAGACTCGTTCTGGAATGGTGGTCTTGTCCTGGCAGCAACCTCCGGTATTCCGTTGTTCCTTAATTGGCTTTCCCCTAACTCAATAGCCGTGAACTGAACTGTGATGAAATTTGTCTTAATTCTACATTTTTTCTTATTTTTACACATGACTTCTGTCATTGATGTAGATGCTGTGGTGGGGTGACTTATAAAATTTGCACTATATTTTTCATGTGAAAAATGACAGTAAATTTCTATTCTATTCTATTTTTTTAATTCTATTTTATTCTATTCTATTCTAAATTTCCTCCAATACATCATTCCCAGTAATTGACAGCCTCTTGAGAACACTCAGTTATATAATCGCAATTCTATTATTTCTTAAGTCCAACCGAATATATTCTTCAAGCACTTTCTTTTCTGAGGGAGGGTCACTAGATCCAAAGAGTTAACTCTGATTCTTCTTCACAGATGCTGCCAGACCTGCTGAGCTTTTCCAGCAACTCCTGTTTTTGTTTCTGATTACACCATTCTAGTCCTTTTGCTTTTTATTAGAATTTATCCTTTCACAGATCGTCGGTCCATCCATCAGTCTTACCCTCCTTTATAACCATCGCTTCATATTCCCATGTGTTTAGATCAGAATGGTGCTGGAAAAGCACAGCAGGTCAGGCAGCATCCGAGGAGCAGGAAAATTGATGTTTCGGGCAAAAGCCCTTCATCAGGAATAGAGCCCTGCTCCTTGGATGCTGCCTGACCTGCTGTGCTTTTCCAGCACCACTCTGATCTAAACTCTGGTTTCCAGCATCTGCAGTCCTCACTTTTGCCTAGTTCATATTACCATGTGACTACTTAGACAATAGACAATAGACAATAGACAATAGATGCAGGGGTAGGCCATTCTACCCTTTGAGTCTGCACCACCATTCAATATGATCATGGCTGATCATCCTTAATCAGTATCCTGTTCCTGCCTTATCTCCATAACCCTTGATTCCACTATCCTTGAGAGCTCTACCCAACTCTTTCTTAAATGAACCCAGAGACTGGGCCTCCACTGCCCTCTGGGACAGAGCATTCCA
>NW_025209946.1:3550-14206 GCF_004010195.1 Chiloscyllium plagiosum
ATTCCATATCTCTCCAAGTACATGTAAATCCTATCCTTCAGAATCACCTGCAGCAACTTACCCATCACTGAAGTCAGACTCACAGGCCTGCCTTTCCCAGGCTTCTACTTATATCCCTTCACAGACAAAGGTGCAACATTAGCCACTCTCCAGTCATCACACCTTCACCGTCCTCCAAACACTGCCCCCGGCCTGACCCTCATCTGCATCCACACACCGCCCCCATCCTGACCTTCACCACCATCCATACACCGCCTCCAGCCTGACCCTCACCGGCATCCACACACTGCCACCAGCCTGACATTCACTGCCTTCCATTGTCGCCCACAGCTTTAACCTCACCGCCGCCCATACACCGCCTCCAGCATCACCCTCACCGCCGTCCACATGCCGCCCTCAGTCTGACCCATACCCACCCAGTCTGACCCTCACCACCCGCCACACATTGCAAGCCGCCTGACCCTCACCGCCATCCACACACGGACCACAGCCTGAATCTCACTGCCATCCACATACCAACCACAGCCTGACCCTAACCGCCAGCCACACACCGACCACAGCCTGAACCTCACTGCCATCCACATACCAACCACAGCCTGACCCTCACCGCCATCTACATACCGTCCACAGCCTGATCCTCACTGCCCTCCACACACCACCCCCAACCTGACCCTCACCGGCATCCACACACCACCACCAGCCTGACACTCACTGCGTTCTATTATCGCCAACATCCTGAACCACACCGCCGCCCACTCACCGCCTCTAGCATCACCCTCACTGCCGTCCACACACTGTCCCAGTCTGACCCTCACCGCCGTTCAATATCGACCCAGCCTAACCCTCACCACAGTCCACACATCAGCCCCAACCTGACCCTCACTGCCGTCCAAACACCACCCCCAGCCTGACCCAGACTGCTGCCCACACACCGCTCCCAGCCTGACATTCACTGCCATCCAATCACCGCCCCCAGCCTGGACCTCACTGCTGCCCACACACCGCCCCCAACCTGACCCTCATTTCCTTCCACACACCACCCCCAGCCTGACCCTCACCGCCGTCCACACACCACCCCCAGCCTGAACCCAGCACCGTTCAACACAGCCCCAAACCTGACCCTAATCGACCTTTCACACCATTCAATTTGACCTTCACCGCCGTCCATACACCGCCCCCAGCCTGACCCTCACCGTCCCCAGCATGACCCTTGCCGCCATCCACACACACACCACCCAGAAAGACCTTGACTGCCGTTCAACAACAACCCCCAGCCTGACCCTCACCACTGTACAACTACCACCACCAGCCTGACCTTCACCCCGGTACACACTCCGCAGACAGTCTGACTCATATGGCTATGCACACACCTCCCCTATCTGACCCTCACCGCCCTCCACACACCGCCCGCCGCCTGACCCTCACTGCCGTCCACACACACCGCCCCTTCCTGTCCCTCACTGCCATCCACACACCTCCCACAGCGTGACCCTCACCGCCATCTACACACCATCTACAGCCTGACCCTTACTGCCCTCCACACACCATTCCCAGACTGACCCTCACCTGCATCCACACCCAGCCCCCAACATGACCCTCACTGCCATCCAAACCTGACCCTCACTGCCGTTCAACTTCGCCACTAGCCTGACCCTCACTGCCGTCCACACCGCCCACCGCCAAACACACACCATCATCCACACACCGCCCTCAGCCTGACCCCCACCGCCGTCCACTCAATGACCCCAGACTGACCCGCACTGCCGTCCACACACCGCCATCAGCCTGACCCCCACCGCCGTCCACTCAGTGCCCCCAGCCTGACCCTCACCGCAGTCGAACACCGCCACCAGCCTATCTCTCACCGGTGCACACACACCGCTCAGCCTAACCGTCATCGCTGTCCACAAACCGCTCCCTGTCTGACCTTCACCACAGTCCACACACCGCCATCAGCCTGACCCTCACCACAGTCCACAAACCGCCCCCAGCCTGACCCTCACCGCTATGAAACACCACTCCAGCCTTACCGTCACCGCTGTCCACAAACCGCTCCCTGCCTGACCTTCACCACAGTTCACACATGGACCCCCAGCCTGAACCTCACTGCAGTCCACACCGCCCCAAACCTGACCCTCACTGCCGTTCAACTTCGCCACTAGCCTGACCCTCACTGCCGTCCACACCATCCCCAGCCGAACACACACCATCATCCACACACCGCCCTCATCCTGACCCCCACCGTCGTCCACACAATGCCCCCAGCCTGACCCTCACTGCAGTCGAACACCGCCACCAGCCTATCTCTCACCGGTGTACACACACCGCTCCCAGACTGACCCTGACCGCCGTCCACCCATAGCCCCCAGCCTGAACATCACCAGTGCAGACACACCGTCCCCAGACTGACGCTCACTGCTCTCAAACACCGCCCCCAGCCTAACCCGCACTGCAGTCCTCACACCGCCCCCATACTACCACACACTGCCATCAACACACCGCCCCTAGCCTGAACTTCACCGGCATTCAATGTCACCCCCAGCCTGACCCTCACTGTCATCCACACACCGCCCCCAGCCTGACCCTCAACACTGTGAAACACCACCCCAGCCTAACCGTCACCGCTGTCAACAAACCGCTCCCTGCCTGACCTTCACCACAGTCCACACACCGCCAACAGCCTGACCCTTCACCTCAGTCCACAAACCGCCCCCAGCCTGACCCTCACCGCTATGAAACACCACCCCAGCCTTACCGTCACCGCTGTCCACAAACCGCTCCCTGCCTGACCTTCACCACAGTTCACACATGGACCCCCACCCTGAACCTCACTGCAGTCCACACACCGCCACCAGACTGACCCTCAGCGCCGTCCAACACTGCCCCCAGCCTGACCCTCACTGCCATCTACTCAGTTCCCCCAGCCTGACCCTCACCGCCGTCGAACACCGTACCCAGCCGAACTCTCACTGGTGCCCACACACCGCTTCCAGACTGATCCTCACCGCCGTCCACCCACAGCCCCCAGCCTGAACCTCACCGCTGCTGACATACTGCCCCCAGACTGACCCTCACTGCTGTCAAAAACCGCCCGCAGCTTAAACCTCATTACCATCCACTCAACGCCCCCAGCCTACCACACACTGCAATCCACACACCGCCCCTAGCCGGACCTTCACAAAATGTTCAACGTCAACCCCAGCCTGACCCTCACTGTCCTCCACACTCTGCCCCCTGCATGACAACCACCGCCGTCCACACACCGCCTCCAGCCTGATCCACACCACCGTCCACTCAATGCCCCCACCTGACCCTCTCCACTGTCGAACACCACCTCCAGTCTGATCCTCACCGCTGCCCACGCACCGCCCACAGCCTGACCCTCACCACTGTCAAACACCACCCCAGCCTAACCATCTGTGCTGCTCACAAACCGCGCCCAGCCTGACCCTCACCACAGCCCACACACCGCCACCAGCCTGACTCTCGCCACAGTCCACAAACCGGCCGCAGCCTGACCCTCACTACAGTCCACATTACACCACCAGCCTGACCCTTACCACAGTCCACACACGGCCCCCCAGCCTGAACCTCACTCCGGTCCAAACCCCGCCACCAGCCTGAACCTCAGTGCCGTCCAACACTGCCCCCAGCCTGACCCTCACTGCCGTCCACACACCACCCAAAGCCTGTCCGCCATCCACACACCGCCCCGAGCCTGACACTCACCACAGTCCACAAACCGCCCCCAGCCTGACCCCCACCACGGTTAAATACCTCCCCCAGCCTGACTCACAGTGCCCCAATGCACTTTTCACAGCCTGATCCTCACCGCCATCCACACACCACCCTAATCCTGACCCTCACCGCCGTCCGCACACCGCCACCAGCCTGACACTCTCCACCATCCGCACACCGCCCCCAGCCTAACCCTCACCGCCGTCCACACACCGGCACCAGCCTGACCCTCACCGCCGTACACAAACCTCCCCTAGCCTGACCCTCACCGCCCTCCAACACGGCCCCCAGCCTCACCCTCACTGCAGTCCACACACCACACACATACTGATCCTCACTGCCCCCAGACTGACACTCATCGCCGTCCATACACTGCCCCCGGCCTGACCCTCACTGCTGACCATGCACTGTCCCCTGCCTGACGCTCACTGCCATCCACACACCGCCCCCAGCCTGACCCTCACTGCCGAACCTCACACCGCCCCTAGCCAGACACTCATCGCCATTCAATATTGACCCCAACCTGACCCTCACTGCCGTCCACTCACTGGCCCCAGCCTGACCCTCACTGTCGTCCACACACCGCCCCCATACTGAACCTCATCGCTGCCCATACACCGCCCACAACCTGACCATAAACGCCGTCCACACAACGCCCCTCGCCTGACCCTAACCACCATTCAACATCAACCACATCCTTCCCCTCACCGCTGTCCATGCACCGCTCACAGTCTCACCATCACTGTGGTCCACACACTGACCCCAGCCTGACGCTCACTGTCATCCACACACCGCCCCCAGCCTGACCCTCACTGCCGTCCTCACACCGCCCCTAGCCAGACACTCATCGCCATTCAATATTAACCCCAACCTGACCCTCACTGCCGTCCACTCTCTGACCCCAGCCTGACCCTCACTGTCGTCCACACACCGCCCCCATACTGAACCTCATCGCTGCCCATACACCGCCCACAACCTGACCATAAACGCCGTCCACACAACGCCCCTCGCCTGACCCTAACCACCATTCAACATCAACCACATCATTCCCCTCACCGCTGTCCAGACACCGCTCACAGCCTCACCATGACTGTGGTCCACACACTGACCCCAGCCTGACGCTCACTGCCATCCACACACCGCCCCCAGCCTGACCCTCACTGCCGTCCACACACCGCCCCTAGCCAGACACTCATCGCCATTCAATATTGACCCGAACCTGATCCTCACTGCCGTCCACTCACTAACCCCAGCATGACCCTCACTGTCGTCCACACATCGCCCCACACTGAAACTCATCGCTGCCCATACACCGCCCACAGCCTGACCAGCAATGCCATCCTCACACCGTCCCCCGCCTGACCCTAACCACTATTCAACATCAACCACATCCTTCCCATCACCGCTGTCCACACACCGACCCCAGCCTCACCATCACTATGGTCCACACACTGACCCCCGCCTGACACTCAACACCATCCAACATCGCCCCAGCCTGACCCTAACTACCGTCCACAGCCTGCCCCCAGCCTGACCCACACCACTGTGCACACACTGCCCCCAGCCTGAACCTCACCACCGTTCACACACACTGCCCTCAGCCTGACTCTCACCACTGTCCACACACCGCCACAAGCCTGACCCTCACCGCCGTCCACACACCACCCCCAGTCTGACCCTCGCCGCTGTTCACACACTGCTCTCAGTCTGACCCACATCACCATCCACACACCGCCTACAACCTGACCCTCAATGCCTTCCATTACTGCACCCGGCCTGACTCTCACCACTGTCCACACACCACCACCAGCCTGACCCTCACTTCCATCCACATACTGCCGTCCACGAACCGCCCCCAGCCTGATCCCCACCGCAGTTCAACATCGCCCCCAGCCTGACCCTCATTGGTATCCACACACAAGCCCCAGCTTGACCCTCACTGCCGTCCAACACTGACCGCAGCCTGCCTCTCAACACCCCCCAACACCACCCCCAGCCTGATCATCACTGCCGTTCACACACTACCCCAGCCTGACACTCACTGCCGTCCAACAACACCCCCAGCGTGACCCACAACACCTTGCACACACCACCCACAGCCTGACCCTCACCGCCGTCCACACACCGCCCCCAGCCTCACCCTCACTGCCTTCCACACACCACCCACAGCCTGACCCTCACTGCCCCCAGACTGACACTCTCCGCCGTTCACACATTGCCCTGGCCTGACCCTCACTGCTGACTACACACCATCCACTGCTTGACGCTCACTGCCGTCCACACACCGCCCCCAGCCAGACACTCATCGACATTCAATATCGACCCCAAACTGAACCTCACTACCGTCCACTCACTGACCCCAGCCTGACCCTCTCTGTCTTCCACACACCGTCCCCAAACTGAACATCACCGCTGTCCACACTCCGCCCCCAGCCTGACCCTAACCACCATTCAAATTCAACCACAGCCTTCCCCTCACCGCTCTCCACACACCGCCCACAGCTTCACCACCACTGCGGTCCACACACCGACCCCAGCCTGACCCTGAACGCCGTCCAACACTGACCCCAGCCTGAAACTCACCACCATCCAACACCTTCCCCAGCCTGACCCTAACTACCGTCCACACGCTGCCCCCAGCCTGACCCACACTACTGTGCACACACCGCCCCCTGCCTGAACCTCTCTCTCGCCTCCTGAACACCTTTGAGGAAGAAGAACCTCTAGATGTTCCCTTTTACTGTTTCCCACCAGTCCGCTGGGAACTTAAAGAGGGGCTTCACGTTTCTCCAACCTGCGTAGTCCCTCCTGAGCTCCTTAATTGCCAAGTGAAGATCTGAATACCCAGGAGGGACCTCTTGGTTTCGCGATCAGTCAAAAGAATCGCTAGCAGTACGGTCTGTTTAAAGCAAGGTTACCAATTTCATAAAATAAGGCAGCCAGGTGCAGATTTGTCCAGCAACTCACCACCGTTCGCACACACTGCCCTCAGCTTGACTCTCACCACTGTCCGCACACCGCCCCCAGCCTGACCCTCACTGCCATGCACATACCAACCCCAGTCTGACCCTCACCACTGTTCACACACTGCTCTTAGTCTGACCCACATCGCCATCCACACACCGCCTACAACCTGACTCTCAATACCTTCTATTACTGCACCCGGCTTGACTCTCACCACTGTCCACACACCGCCCCCAGCCTGACCCTCACTTCCATCCACATACCGCTGTCCACACAACGCCCCTAGCCTGATCCTCACCGCAGTTAAACATCGCCCCCAGCCTGACCCTCACTGGCATCCACACACAAGCCCCAGCCTGACCCTCACTGTCGTCCAACACTGACCGCAGCCTAACTCTCACCACAGTCCAACACCACCCCTAGCCTGATCGTCACTGCCGTCCACACTGTACCCCAGCCTGAACCTCACTGCCGTCCACAGACCGTCCCCAGCCTGACCCTAACCGCCGTCCAACACCGACACCAGCCTGATACTCTCCGCCATCCAAAACTACCCCCAGCTTGACGCTTACTTCCGTCCACATCCTGCCCCCAACCTGAACCTCACTGCCATCCAACAACGCCCCCAGCCTGACCCACACCACCTTGCACACACTGCCCCCAGCCTGACCCTCACCACCATTCACACAAACTGCCCTCTGCCTGACCTTCACCACTGTCCACACGCCGCCACCAGCCTGACCCTCACTGCCATCCACATGCCGCAGTCCACACACCACCCCCATTCTGACCCTCACCCCCGTACCGCTGTCCGCACACCACCCCCAGCCTTACCCTCACCGCAGTTCAACATCGCCCCCAGCCTGACCCTCACCGGCATCCACACATGAGCCCCAGCCTGACCCTCACCGCCGTCCAACACCGACCTCAGCCTGACTCTCACCGCCGTCCAATACCACCCCAAGCCTGATCGTCACTGTCGTCCACACACCGCCCCCAGCCTGACATGAACCACCGTCCAACACCGCCCAAAGCCTGACCCACATGACCGTCCACACACCGCCCACAGCCTGACCCTCACTGCCATCCACACACCGCCCTCAGCCTCATCCTCACTGCCATCCACACAACCCAGAGCCTGATCCTCACCGCCGTCCACACACCGCCCCCATCCTGAACCTCACTGCTGACCACACACCAGATCCCTTCCTGTCACTCACTGCCATCCGCACCCCGCCCCTAGCCAGGCACTCACTGCCGTTCAACCTCGCCCCCAGCGTGAACCTCATTGTCGTCCAAACACTGACCACAACCTGAACCTCACTGCTGTTGAACATCGCCTCCAGCCTGACCCTCACCACTGCACACACCCCCCCACAGCCTGAACCGCACTGACATCCACAAACCACACCCAGCATGACCCTCATCACCGCCCACACACACCATCCCGCAGCCTAACCCACACCGATTCCCACACACCACCCCAACCTCACCCTCAGTGCAGTTCAACACCGCCTCCAATTTGACCCTCACCGTCGTTGAACATCGCCCCCAGTCTGACACAAACTGCCATTCACAATCCGCCCTCAGCCTGACCCTCACCACCGTCCACACACTGCCCCCATTCTGACCCTCTCTGCCATCCACACACCACTCCCAACCTGACCCGCACTGCCGTACATACACCGCCCCCAACCTGACTCTCACCGTCGTTCAACACCGCCCCCAGCCTGACACATATAGCCATCTACAATCCGCCCCCAGCCTGACCCTCTCCACATCCACACACCGCCCCCAGCCTGACCTTCACTGCTACATCTTCACCCCAAGCCTGACCCACACCACCGACGACACACTGCTCCCAGCCTGACCCTCTCCGCCGTCCTCATACCGCCCCAGCCTGACCCACACTGCCGACCACACACTGCCCCATCCTGAAACACACCGTCGTCGACACACCACCCTCACCTGACCCTCACCGCCATTCAACATCGACCCCAGCCTGATCCTCACCAGCATCCACACACAACCCCCAACGTGACCCTCACCACCATCCAGCCGACCACACCCAGCCCCCATCCTGACCCACTCCACCATCATCCACACACCGCCCTCAGCCTGACCCTCACCACCGTCCACACACCGCCCACACCTGACACATACAGCTGTCCATAAGCCGCCCCCAGCCTGACCCTCTCTGCCATACACACACCGCCTCCAGCCTGACCCTCACCGCTGTCCACGCACCGCCCCCAACCTGACCCTCACTGCCGTACATACACCGCCCCCAGCCTGACTATCAGGGCCGATCAACAACACCCCAGCCTGACACATACAGCCGTCCACAATCCGCCCCAGCCTGACACTCTCCGCCATCCACACACCGACCCCAGCCTGACCTTAACTGCCATCCACACACCGTCGCCAACCTGGCCCTCACCACCGTACATACACCGCCCCCAGCCTGACTCTCATCTCCGTTCAACACCGCCCCATGCCTGACACATACTGCCATGCACAATCCACCGCCAGCCTGACCCTCTCCGCCATCCACATACCGATCCCAGCCTGACCCACACTGCGGACCACATACCGCCCCATCCTGACCCACACTGCCGTCCACATACCGCCCCCAACTGACACCCTCCTCCATCCAACGCCGCCCCCAGCCTGACCCACACCACTGTTCACACACACTGCCCTCAGCCTGACGCTCACCTCTGTCCACACACCGCCCCAGCCTGACCCTCACCGCCGTCCACACACCGCCCCCAGCTGACCCTCACCGCTCTCCACACACTGCCTAAATCCTGACCCTCAATGCCTTCCATTACTGCCCCCAGCCTGACACTCACCACTGTACACAACTGCCCTCAGCCTGACGCTCACCACTGTCCACACATTGACCCCAGCCTGAACCTCACTTTCGTCCACACACTGCCCCCAGCCTGACCCTCACCGGTGCCCACACACCGCCCCAGCCTTAACCTCACTGCTGCACACACATCACCCCCAGATTAACCATCACTGCCGTCCACGCACCGCCCCCATCCTGACCCACACCATCGTCCACACACTGCTCCCAGCCTGAACCTCACCGCTGCCCTCACACCACCCCAACCTGATCTTCACTGCCGTTCAACTTCACCCCAAGTCTGACCCTCACTGCCGTCCACACACCACCCCCAGACTGACCCACACTGCCGTCCACACACTGCCCCCAACCTGACCCTCACTGCCATCAACACACCACGCCCAGACTGACCTACACTGCCGTCCTCACACTGCCCCCAGCCTGACGCTCAAGCCGTCCACACACGGCCGCCAACTTGACCCTCACTGCCATCCACACACTGCCCCCAGCCTAAACCTCATGCCTTCCACACACTGCCCTCAGCCTAACCCTCACCGCCATTCAACATCGACCCCAGCCTGATCCTCACCAGCATCCACACACAACCCCCAACGTGACCCTCACCACCATCCATACACTGTCCACGGCCTGACCCTCACTGCCGTCCACACACTGTCCACGGCCTGACCCTCACTGCCGTCCACACACAACCACAGCCTGACCCTCACCGCTGTCCCCATAATGCCCCCAGCCTGACCTTCACCGCCGTCGGACACCGCCCCCGTCTGACCCTCACCACCGTCCACACGCCGATCCCAGCCTGACCCTCACTCCCGTCCACTTAAAGCCCCCAGCCTGACACTCACCACTGACAAGCACCACCCCCAGCTTAGCCCTCACTGCTGCCCACACATCGCTCCCAGCCCCAACCTACCACTGCCAACACACAGCCCCCAGACTGACCCACACAGCCCCCAAACACTGCTCTCAGCCTGACCCTCACCGCCGTCCACACACTGCCCCAGCCATATCCTTACCGCCATATAACACCGCCCCCAGCTTGACCCTCACTGCTGTTCATACTGCACCCAGTCTGACCC